>NC_074681.1:1006699-1044199 GCF_029448725.1 Salvelinus fontinalis
AATGAGCGAGATTTATCAAATCGCGTCAGTGGATAGCTGAATGTCCTTCCATTAGTTCATGCGCGTGACACTGGTAGCTAGACATTTTCTTTATCTCTGTTATTGAATAGTTTACCGTCCGGTTTAAATATTATCGATTATTTATGTTAAAAACAACCTGAGGGTTGATTATTAAAAACGTTTGACATGTTTCTACGAACTTTACGGATACTATTTGGAATTTTCGTCAACCCTTGATGACCTGCCTAAGGCTGTGGAATACTGAACATAACGCGCCAAACAAATGGAGTTTTTTGGATATAAAAATAATCTTTATAAAACAAAAGGAACATTTATTGTGTAACTGGGAGTCTCGTGAGTGCAAACATCCGAAGATCATCAAAGGTAAGCGATTAATTTTATTGCTTTTCTGACTTTCGTGACCAATTTACATTGCTGCTAGGTGTTCATAATGTTTTGTCTAGTGATCGATAAACTCACAAAAAACGCTTGGATTGCTTTAGCTGTAAAGTATATTTTCTAAATCTGACACGACAGGTGGATTAACAACAAGCTACGCTGTGTTTTGCTATATTGCACTTGTGATTTCATGAATATAAATATTTGTAGCAATTTTTTTTTATTTTGGCACTCTGCAATTCAGCGGTTGTTGATAAATGATCCCACTAAAGGGGTCCGTGCGTCAAGAAGTTTTTAAGCGATGGGATGTTCACATGAAATCGTAAAAATGATTCAAGGTTTTCAATGATAGTATGAAATCATACCTTTTTTTTCTAGAAGAGTTAGGAGAGACTAAACTCCGCCTTCCCCCCCCTGCGCTGTGGATCTCCATCTTCCTGTTCCAGGTTGGTTGTTCTGAATCACCATCTTAACTTCCTGTTCCAGGTTGGTTGGTCTGAATCACCATCTTAACTTCCTGCTCCAGGTTGTTTGGTCTGAATCACCATCTTAACTTCCGGTTCCAGGTTGGTTGGTCTGAATCACCATCTTAACTTCCTGTTCCAGGTTGGTTGTTTTGAGGTTTCACGACTAACATGGAGCAGAAGATTCAGAGAACTAGAACTGCCTTTTAGCATTTTGTCCTCCTCTTGTCTTTCTCCTCCTTTCTTATAGTGTCCTCTGTGAACCTTGCCGTGCTACCATCTAGCATGTCCGATGTGATCTACTTTACTAGGCTCCCTATGGCTAACCCTTACCGCTGTGCCCAGCATTGTGGCCACCAAGCACAATGTCTCAACTAATCCTGCATGTTTTGACATTTTGTTTGGGTCGTACAAGGTGACACAGGACCGTTGGCATTTCATTGTGGGTGTTGTGGGAGATGCAGGTCATAGTTTATGAGACAATGTGGAGGCTGAGAAATCTTTTTTTTTTTTTAAACAATGTTTTTCTCTCTCTCTCTTTGTTTTCTGAACTTGTGTAGCGTTTTCCCTGTGGGAGTGGTGAACAGCAGAACACGGAGTCCTTCTGGAGTGTTCTGGAGTGTTCTGGAGTGTTCTGGAGTGTTCTGGAGTGTTCACACACACCCTTTCTGCACTCAGCTAATGACAATAAAACCATTTGGATTATTTTGCTCCAGTGTTTAGTAGTACTCGAGTCCGGGTCTCAAAGACCACATATTGAGCGTCTCGGTCTTGTCTCTGTTTCGGATACATTTGTACTCGGTCTTGATTCTGTCTCGGGACAGTGACGACTTTATTTCGGAGACCAGCCGAGTAAAAAAACTATAATATTTATCAGCTGCCATTCAGTCAGCGCATAAAACCTCTTCGCCAAGCCATATATATATATATATACACTCCTTCGTTGATACATGAATATCTTAACAGCCTTATATTTTATAGACATGTTTGCTCAGTGGTGAACCTATAGGTCTTCAGTGTTGAACCTATAGGTCTTCAGTGTGTGACAGGTTAGTACAGTGGTGAACCTATAGGTCTTCAGTGTGTGACAGGTTAGTACAGTGGTGAACCTATAGGTCTTCAGTGTGTGACAGGTTAGTACAGTGGTGAACCTATAGGTCTTCAGTGTGTGACAGGTTAGTACAGTGGTGAACCTATAGGTCTTCAGTGTGTGACAGGTTAGTACAGTGGTGAACCTATAGGTCTTCAGTGTGTGACAGGTTGGTACAGTGGTGAACCTATAGGTCTTCAGTGTGTGACAGATTAGTGATTCTGAAAGGACAGCAACAGTAATACCAGACAATCATGTAGGAGAGTGCTCTTTCTGTAAAACACAAAGGTCCAGTGGTGTAGTGGAGGCTATACGCAGGTATAAACTGTATATACCCACTTTTTTTTCAGTGGGCATTGCATATACTCACTTCTTCATCCCTACTGATACGTATCGAAGTAGTGGAGGTGTACGACTCATTAATAATGTAGTACAATAGAGAAATCATGAACAAAGTAGCCTACACAATCGCGAAGCAGGTGAGATATATTCACATGCTCGCGGCCACACACAGCCTAGTTACAGCGGAATATCAACTGTAAGCGGTAACAATGTTCAGCTCTCAGCTGGTTTTGGCGTGGAACAACTCCCAGAACATTGGCATCGGTAGCCGTTCGGGTAGGAAAGACGTTTCAACTTATGATATCTGCCAGTAAATGCTAACTAAGGCAACAATGTGGTATGCAAACCAGGTATTGAAAAAGTTTAGTCCGAAATGTTGGTTAGTAGGCTATTTGTGATGTGCGTTTGTCAACAAACTTTGACGGTCTAAGTCCACAGTGCTTAAACCACATCAGTCTGATTGGGTGGCTCTATCAGCGATCTGCAGTGGGTGGGTGTGTTCAAAGTGAATGATGGCAGGACCTGTGTGGCAAATGGCTTGTTTGTATAAAGGCCTACTGTAGCTCTGATTGGCTATAGCGCACCGGTCCTGGACAAGACTGATTTTTAAATAAAAATTTTAATATTCGGTTTTAGTACTGCAGTGTCTATTAATTGTCCAAACGCACGGCCGCTTTCCCACTCAATATTGCTATAGAATTTTCACCAATGCCGTAGTATACGTAATTACCAAACATTCTAAGAATTTTGGAAAATGTGAAAATCACCATATCTAAGTGGTCCGATATTTTTTTTTTTAAGTGTCATATTTCGTCCCGGGGGTGTAAATGAATAGACTCGAATAAGATTTCATGTTGCTAAAACGCTGTCAGGTCCACTTTGAATGCAACAATGTTTCACACACAAGTTATTTTCAACGAGAAAAACAGCAAAGCCGCGCTGCAATAAAGAACACAGTTCCACTCACCAGTTGGCGATCACTTGAAACTTAACTTCTTGTTGAAAGTTATTCTTGAAAAGGTAGAAGCTTCGATGACACCTGCTGCAGCCGCTGCAAATTAGCCCACAACAAAACCTAGCTAGCTAGACCGTGGGATAACGCAAATTAGCCCACAACAAAACCTAGCTAGCTAGACCGTGGGATAACGCAAATGAGCCCACAACAAAACCTAGCTAGCTAGACCGTGAGAAAATGCAAATGAGCCCACAGCAAAACCTAGCTAGTTAGACTGTGGGAAAACGCAAATTAGCCCACAACAAAACCTAGGTAGCTAGACTGTGGGAACACGCAAATTAGCCCACAACAAAACCAAGCTAGCTAGACCGTGGGAAAAACGCAAATTAGCCCACAACAAAACCTAGCTAGCTAGACTGTGGGAACACGCAAATTAGCCCACAACAAAACCTAGCTAGCTAGACTGTGGGAACACGCAAATTATCCCACAACAAAACCTAGCTAGCTAGACTGTGGGAACACGCAAATTAGCCCACAACAAAACCTAGCTAGTTAGACTGTAGGAACACGCAAATTAGCCCACAACAAAACCTAGCTAGCTAGACTGTGGGAACACGCAAATTAGCCCACAACAAAACCTAGCTAGCTAGACTGTGGGAACACGCAAATTAGCCCACAACAAAACCTAGCTAGCTAGACTGTGGGAATACTACTGCTTACTAATGCGCAGTGACCTGTTGGCTTTCAAGAAGGCAGAAGTTTCCATACGTTTTTTGTTAACTTAAGTTTAACAAACCATAGGACTCTATGCACATTGACTCCTTTTAACAATTTCCACAGACATTTTTACAAAAACACATTTACAGGAAGAACTGTGCAGATACAAAGTTTAGGATTTTTTTTATTTTTATTTACTGTGTAAATTGCTCAAAGTAGTCCTTGTGCATACAGTTATATGGTATGTTAAACTTTGAAATCAATGTTTTTTGTTTGGTTAATATTTTGCAGTGAAAAAGATAACGGTACGATAGAATGGAGCTGACTCAATGAGAATGTATAGACTACCACACCGGAGGAGAGGGAGGGAGACGTGGAGGAAAGGGGATGGATTATCACAGGGGAGGAGGAGAGGGAGGGAGACGTGGAGGGAAGGTGATGGACTATCACAAGGGAGGAGAGGGAGGGAGGCGTGGAGGAAAGGTGATGGATTATCACAGGGGAGGAGGAGAGGGAGGGAGACGTGGAGGGAAGGTGATGGACTATCACAAGGGAGGAGAGGGAGGGAGGCGTGGAGGAAAGGTGATGGATTATCACAGGGGAGGAGAGGGAGGGAGGGAGACGTGGAGGGAAGGGAGATGTATGGGCTATCACAGGGGAGGAGAGGGAGGGAGACGTGGAGCGAAGGTGATGGATTATCACAGGGGAGGAGAGGGAGGGAGGGAGACGTGGAGGGAAGGGAGATGTATGGACTATCACAGGGGAGGAGAGGGAGGGAGACGTGGAGCGAAGGTGATGGATTATCACAGGGGAGGAGGAGAGGGAGGGAGACGTAGAGGGAAGGTGATGGACTATCACAGGGGAGGAGAGGGAAGGTGATGGACTATCACAGGGGAGGAGAGGGAGGGAGGGAGACGTGGAGGGAAGGTGATGGACTATCACAGGGGAGGAGAGGGAGGGAGGGAGACGTGGAGCGAAGGTGATGGATTATCACAGGGGAGGAGGAGAGGGAGGGAGACGTGGAGGGAAGGGAGATGTATGGACTATCACAGGTGTTGTCACTTCTTGTTTATTGTCTTCAGTCTTCATGGTGGGCAGAGTGGTGAGACAAAGTGACAGGCTCTCCTTGAGACGATCTGCTCTGCGTCACACTGGATTATTGATGCCAGGGATCTTAGCCTATATACAGAGGGCCGATAGGACTGAAGGAGAGAGCTTTGCATCTCTGTCTGTCTGAAAGGATATTGTATTTAGGATTCCCATTAGCTGACACGATGACGACGGCTAGACTAAATACAAAACCTTGAAGGCACGTGTACACTATATATACAAAAGTATGTGGACACCTTTTCAAATTAGTGGATTCAGCTATTTCAAACACACCCATTGCTGACATCGAGCACACAGCCATGCAATCTCCATAGACAAACACTGGCAGTAGAATGGCCCGTACTGAAGAGCTCTGTGACGTTCAACGTGGCACTATCATAGGATGCCACCTTTTCAACAAGTCAGTTTGTCAAATTTCTGCCCCGCTAGAGCCTCCCCGGTCAACTGTAAGTGCTGTTATTGTGAAGTGGAAAGGTCTAGGAGCAACAACGGCTCAGCCGCGAAGTGGCAGGCCACACAAGCTCACAGAACGGGACCATCGAGTGAGGAAGCGCGTGGCGCATAAAAATTGTGTGTACTCGGTTGCAACACTCACTACTGCGTCCTATATTGCCTTTGGAAGTAACGCCAACACCAAAACTGTTCGTCGGGGAGCTTCATGAAATGGGTTTCCATGGCAGATCAGCCGCACACAAAACTAAGATCCCCATGCGCAATGCCAAGTGTAAAACTCGCCGCCATTGGTGTGGAAGAACTTGACTGGGCTGCACAGATCCCTGACCTCAACCCCATCGAACACCTTTAGGATGAATTGGAACGCCGACTGCTAGCCAGGTTTAATCGCCCAACATCAGTGCTCAACCTCACTAATGCTCTTGGCTGAATGGAAGCAAGTCCCTGCAGCAATGTTCCAACATCTAGTGGAAAGCCTTCCCAGAAGAGTGGAGGCTGTTATAGCGGCAAGTGGGGACCAACTCCATATTAATGCCCATGATTTTGGAATGAGATATTTGACTAGCAGGTGTCCACATACTGTTGGTCATGTATTGTATATTACGCATACACAAACTGATACAGTAACCTGTTACAGTAGCTTGTTTCAGTAGCCTGATACAGTTTACTAATGAGATGTTAACTAGTAGCCTGTTACAGTAGCCTGTTACAGTAGTAGCCTGATACAGTTTACTAATACAGTTTACTAATACAGTTTACTAATGAGATGTTAACTAGTAGCCTGTTACAGTAGCCTGATACAGTAGCCTGTTACGGTAGTAGCCTGATACAGTTTACTAATACAGTAGCCTGTTACAGTAGTAGCCTGATACAGTTTACTAATACAGTTTACTAATACAGTAGCCTGATACAGTAGCCTGATTCAGTAACCTGATACAGTTTACTAATACAGTAGCCTGATTCAGTAACCTGATACAGTTTACTAATATAGTAGCCTGTTGCAGCAGCCTTATGCAGTAGCCTGATTCAGTAGCCTATATAGCAGACTAATGCGGTATACTGCTACGGTAGACTGATGCAGTAGTTTATATAGTAGATTAATGCAGTAGACTGATGCAGTAGACTATATAGTAGCCTGATGCAGTAGCCTGATGCAGTAGCCTGATGCAGTAGACTATATAGTAGATTACTGCAGTAGACTGATGCAGTAGACTATATAGTAGCCTGATGCAGTAGACTGATGCAGTAGCCTGATGCAGTAGCCTGATGCAGTAGACTATATAGTAGATTATATAGTAGCCTGATGCAGTAGCCTGATGCAGTAGCCTGATGCAGTAGACTATATAGTAGATTAATGCAGTAGACTGATGCAGTAGATTATATAGTAGCCTGATGCAGTAGCCTGATGCAGTAGACTGATGCAGTAGACTATATAGTAGATTAATGCAGTAGACTGATGCAGTAGATTATATAGTAGCCTGATGCAGTAGCCTGATGCAGTAGCCTGATGCAGTAGCCTGATGCAGTAGACTGATGCAGTAGACTATATAGTAGACTGATGCAGTAGACTATATAGTAGATTAATGCAGTAGACTGATGCAGTAGATTATATAGTAGCCTGATGCAGTAGCCTGATGCAGTAGCCTGATGCAGTAGCCTGATGCAGTAGCCTGATGCAGTAGCCTGATGCAGTAGACTGATGCAGTAGACTGATGCAGTAGACTGATGCAGTAGACTATATAGTAGACTGATGCAGTAGACTATATAGTAGATTAATGCAGTAGACTGATGCAGTAGATTATATAGTAGCCTGATTCAGTAGCCTGATGCGGTAGCCTGATGCAGTAGCCTGATTCAGTAGCCTATATAGTAGATTAATGCAGTAGGCTGATGTAGGGCTCCACAAACAGCAACGAGGCTTCATTTTGAACTAATATACCGTACATGTAGTGAGAGAACAGACATAACTCCTGCAGGACACATCAAATAGCAGTTCCATCTGGAGCCGACGTGAAGGCTGCACAGCCCAACTTACACGCTCACGTGTGTGTCACCATGGACACGACGCTCACCGTAATGTGATGAGGAAGTGTTTTATTCTTAAGGCTGGAGATGCTGTGCTGAATGCATAAAATGATGAGAGGCATGTAGACACACACACACACACACATATACACGCACGCACGCACGCACACACACACACACACACACACCACACGCGCACACGCACACGCACACACACACACACACCACACGCGCACACGCACACACACACACACACACACACACACACACACCACACGCGCACACGCACGCGCACACACACACACACACACATATACACGCACGCACGCACGCACACACACACACACACACACCACACGCGCACGCGCACACGCACACGCACACGCACACAAAATGAAGTCATGACAGATTGACGTATAGGACAGAATGTCATGACAGATTGACGCATATGACAGAATGGCTAGTGCAGAACAGTACAGACCCCCCCCCCCCCCCCCCAACTCCTCCAATGACAGAGTGACTAGTGCAGAACATTACAGGAGTATGTGTGAGGGGACAGGGGTCTGTACTGTTCTGCGCTAGCCATTCTGTCATAAGAGGGGGGGGGGGGGTCTGTACTGTTCTGCACTAGCCATTCTGTCATAAGAGGAGGGAGGAGGGGGGGGGGGTCTGTACTGTTCTGCACTAGCCATTCTGTCATAAGAGGAGGGAGGAGGGGGGGGGGGGTCTGTACTGTTCTGCACTAGCCATTCTGTCATAAGAGGAGGGAGGAGGGGGGGGGGGGGTCTGTACTGTTCTGCGCTAGCCATTCTGTCATAAGAGTAGGGGGGGGGCTGTACTGTTCTGCACTAGCCATTCTGTCATAAGAGGAGGGAGGAGGGGGGGGGGGCTGTACTGTTCTGCGCTAGCCATTCTGTCATAAGAGGAGGGGGGGGGGGGGTCTGTACTGTTCTGCACTAGCCATTCTGTCATAAGAGGAGGGAGGGGGGGGGGGGGGGGGGTCTGTACTGTTCTGCACTAGCCATTCTGTCATAAGAGGAGGGAGGAGGGGGGGGGGGGCTGTACTGTTCTGCGCTAGCCATTCTGTCATAAGAGGAGGGGGGGGGGGGGGTCTGTACTGTTCTGCACTAGCCATTCTGTCATAAGAGGAGGGGGGGGGGGGGGCTGTACTGTTCTGCACTAGCCATTATGTCATAAGAGGAGGGGGGTGGGTCTGTACTGTTCTGCACTAGTCATTCTGTCATTAGAGGAGTTGGCGGGGGGGGGGGGGGGGTCTGTACTGTTCTGCACTAGCCATTCTGTCATAAGAGGAGGGAGGAGGAGGGGGGAGGGGCTGTACTGTTCTGCACTAGCCATTCTGTCATAAGAGGAAGGGGGGGGGGCTGTACTGTTCTGCACTAGCCATTCTGTCGTAAGAGGAGTTGGGGGGGGGGGGTCTGTACTGTTCTGCACTAGCCATTCTGTCATAAGAGGAGGAGGGGGGGGGGTCTGTACTGTTCTGCACTAGCCATTCTGTCATAACATTGGGCTGGCGGTTGATGAATGCGGAAAAGTCAAATCTTCACTGGACGGTTGACATCACAAGTCTGTAGTAGTCCCTGACCTGGCTGCCTCCCCTCCTCTCACCCACTTGTCCCCTCCCTATGCTTGATAAACCAGGAGAGGAGATGGGTTTCCCAGCCCAGTCCAGCTAGGTCCGATATAATGGGAACCCAGAGAGGAACTGTTGGTGACAGGACTGTCGGCGCTGGTGTGTGTGTGTGTGTGTGTGTGTGTGTGTGTGTGTGAGAAAAAGTGCGCATAGGTTTAGACGGATGTTTTGTAGGTACAGGTGGTCCCCTTCTAGCCTCCTATAGGCCCTCTCTGACCCCCACTGCTGTCCAGGCAGATTTAAGGCAGGATTATTGTAAAGTCAGGTTACTGACTAGTGTCTTTCACAACCATTAGTAACACTTTGGTTGTTACATGAGATGCATGGGAAATGTTCACTTTACTCGTAGCAACGTGAGTGTGTGTGTGTGTGTGTGTGTGTGTGTGTGTGTGTGTGAATCTTTTGCTTCTCTCAGCTCTGTAAAGGTTAATATAATGTGTATTTTATGTCTGTTGTATGTTTATATCTTAGCCAGGGCCTGCGTGTGTGAGGTCATCTGGCCGTGACTCTTACGGACTACAGTTCAGTAGAGTAGTAATGTGGACAGCGTAGAACATTGGAAATGAAAGCTTCCACAGTCCTGAGAAGTAGACAGGAAGGGAAACTGTTGGATTACACGATTGGCCTCTTAATGGAAGCTCTCATTAACACATCAAGAACAGTGCCAGGTTTCCTCTTGGGATGGGAGTTGTGAAACCTATTTTTCTTTGGAGTAGGGTTAGGTCTAGGACAACTTATTTTGGAGAACGTTTTTTTGTTGTTGCTTTTCTCCAACCTTACAGTGTCAGCTTCTAGTTGAATGTGTTTTTCCTAGTGTTGGTTCTGCTGAAGCTACATGTTATGGACAGAGTTTAGCCATGCTATGTTATTGTTATAACATTGGAAGCTACGTTAAGTTATGGACAGAGAAGTATATGTATGTTGCCTATGTCAGCTTGCCCTGTTCTGTTATATTATAACATGTTATGTTTCAATATAGAGAGGTCATGTCATGTCCGTTACTGACTGGCTAGGAGGAGACCATGTTAACTTCCTATTAGTTACTGACTGGCTTGGAGGAGACCATGATAACTTCCTATTAGTTACTGACTGGCTTGGAGGAGACCATGATAACTTCCTATTAGTTACTGACTGGCTTGGAGGAGACCATGTTAACTTCCTATTAGTTACTGACTGGCTTGGAGGAGACCATGTTAACTTCCTATTAGTTACTGACTGGCTTGGAGGAGACCATGATAACTTCCTATTAGTTACTGACTGGCTTGGAGGAGACCATGATAACTTCCTATTAGTTACTGACTGGCTTGGAGGAGACCATGATAACTTCCTATTAGTTACTGACTGGCTTGGAGGAGACCATGATAACTTCCTATTAGTTACTGACTGGCTTGGAGGAGACCATGATAACTTCCTATTAGTTACTGACTGGCTTGGAGGAGACCATGTTAACTTCCTATTAGTTACTGACTGGCTTGGAGGAGACCATGATAACTTCCTATTAGTTACTGACTGGCTTGGAGGAGACCATGATAACTTCATATTAGTTACTGACTGGCTTGGAGGAGACCATGTTAACTTCATATTAGTCATACAGTTGGTAAGGTCAAAGGTCACTTGAACCAACGGAGAGATGATGTCATCAATGGAGAGATGACGTGTTTACAGGTAAAGGGTTAAAATTCCTGTGTCTCAATCTGTTGAACACATTTAAGCATAGGCTAGTTTATGATAGGATACTTGTAGGTAGCAGTTTCATATCTTCTGTTTTGGTATCTTTCTGTTGAATATCTGAGTTCTGGGATATATCCCAGACAATTGATTTCTAATGTTCCTAGCTCACCTTAGGTTCTCTGACTGTGAAGGAATTAGGCACTTAGACACTGGAAAAGCCTTGTAAGCACATTGGTGATTTAAGTTCAGACCCTGGGCTGCTCTTTTTTAATATATGTTTTGCCTTGCACTTAATACCTAGTTTGTGGTATTTTAACATTTATACTAAATATCCGTTGTAGTCGAAAGGGAAACAGTTCCTAATTGGTGGAGGAGTGAAAGTGATGAATATATTTGGCCGCCATACACAGTGGCGTGTCCCGGTCCGCCCACCCAAGGATGCGTCACAAATGTCACCCTGTTCCCTACATAGTGCACTACTTATGATGAGAGCTCTATGGGCCCTGGTTAAGAGTGGTGCACTACATAGGCAATAGGGTGACATTTGTGACTCATTCATACTCTACCCTATCAGCCATCTGGTTACACCATCTACAGTACAGTATCAAATCCCCTTAGCACGGAAGAGTTGAGCTGTGTGTTAACATGACCAATCAGAATAGTATATACTCAATGTATGTCACAAATAGTATGGTTAGTGCGGTTAGTATGAGTATTTCAACCACAGCTATAGAGTTGATTTGATATAGTGTTTGTTTACCAGAGACAGTCACACTCTGATCTGTTTCACCTGTCCCTGTGATTGTCTCCACCCCCTCCAGGTGTTGCTTGTTTTCCCCAGTGTATTCATCCCTGTGTTTCCTGTCTCTCTGTGCCAGTGTATTTATCCCTGTGTTTCTTGTCTCTCTGTGCCAGTGTATTTATCCCTGTGTTTCCTGTCTCTCTGTGCCAGTGTATTTATCCTTGTGTTTCCTGTCTCTCTGTGCCAGTGTATTCATCCCTGTGTTTCCTGTCTCTCTGTGCCAGTGTATTCATCCCTGTGTTTCCTGTCTCTCTGTGCCAGTGTATTCATCCCTGTGTTTCCTGTCTCTCTGTGCCAGTGTATTCATCCCTGTGTTTCCTGTCTCTCTGTGCCAGTGTATTCATCCCTGTGTTTCCTGTCTTTCTGTGCCAGTGTATTTATCCCTGTGTTTCCTGTCTCTCTGGGCCAGTGTATTTATCCCTGTGTTTCCTGTCTCTCTGTGCCAGTGTATTTATCCCTGTGTTTCCTGTCTCTCTGTGCCAGTGTATTTATCCTTGTGTTTCCTGTCTCTCTGTGCCAGTGTATTCATCCCTGTGTTTCCTGTCTCTCTGTGCCAGTGTATTCATCCCTGTGTTTCCTGTCTCTCTGTACCAGTGTATTCATCCCTGTGTTTCCTGTCTCTCTGTGCCAGTGTATTCATCCCTGTGTTTCCTGTCTCTCTGTACCAGTGTATTTATCCCTGTATTTCCTGTCTCTCTGTACCAGTGTAGTCATCCCTGTGTTTCCTGTCTCTCTGTACCAGTGTATTTGTCCCTGTGTTTCCTGTCTCTCTGTGCCAGTGTATTTATCCCTGTGTTTCCTGTCTCTCTGTGCCAGTATATTTGTCCCTGTGTTTCCTGTCTCTCTGTACCAGTGTATTTATCCCTGTGTTTCCTGTCTCTCTGTGCCAGTGTATTCATCCCTGTGTTTCCTGTCTCTCTGTGCCAGTGTATTCATCCCTGTGTTTCCTGTCTTTCTGTGCCAGTGTATTTATCCCTGTGTTTCCTGTCTCTCTGGGCCAGTGTATTTATCCCTGTGTTTCCTGTCTCTCTGTGCCAGTGTATTTATCCCTGTGTTTCCTGTCTCTCTGGGCCAGTGTATTTATCCCTGTGTTTCCTGTCTCTCTGTACCAGTGTATTTATCCCTGTGTTTCCTGTCTCTCTGTGCCAGTTCATCTTGTATGTTTAGTCAAGTCAACCAGCTTATTTTTCCCGTACTCCTTTTGCTATTCTCATTTTTCTAGTCCTCCCGGTTTTGACCCTTGCCTGTTTCTGGACTCTGTATCTGCTTGCCTTGACCACGAGCCTGTCTGCCACTCTGTACCTCCTGGGCTCTGATCTGGTTTTGACCTTTTTGCCTGTCCACGACTATTCTCTTGCCTACCCTTTTGGATTATTAAACATTGTAAGACTCCAGCCATCTGCCTCCTGTGTCTGCATCTGGGTCTCGCCTTGTGCCTTGATAAGAGACGGTAATGTGAAGAACTACATGACCTGCACCAAAGTCAGATTAGGATAAAGGACAGGTACTAGATAAGGTGTATTTTTACTACTATTTCTTGCAAGTACTTTCAACACTTTTAGTCTTGAAATCTTTGGTTGTTGACTACACTACCTTACTCACTCTGTTTAGCAAATGTCCCCACATGTGAATCCTTAATGAGATGGGTGGAGCTAAAGCTTAAGAGGGTGTGAACGATTCTGAATGGGTGTAGACAAAGGAGAGCTCTCCAGTAGGTGTACCAAAAACATTCAAGGGCCATTTTCTCTAAAGTGAGGATACAAGTTTATCATCTTTCAAAGCAGAATTACTTTCCCATTGTTCCTCAACTGCAGTGTGTGATGTACCATTATCTAGCTCTGAGTCTCTACTTTTATCCAATGTTAAAAACACAATTTCAAACGTTGCTACATAAGACCAAATCTAGGTGGTATAATGTGTTCTCAAGTATGGAGTATATCTAGATTCTGAAATACACATTTTCACATGAACTTATTCAACATTAAAATATATGAATATCTAAAAAAGTTTTTATTTTGATTTAGTTCATTTTAAGACATATTGTTTGAAACAATATACTGTACAAGTACATTACCTTTCCAGAGTGGGCTCTCTGCTAATTCTGACATGTTGTGAGCACCACAGACACTACCTTTCCAGAGTGGGCTCTCTGCTAATTCTGACATGTTGTGAGCACCACAGACATTACCTTTCCAGAGTGGGCTCTCTGCTAATTCTGACACGTTGTGAGCACCACAGACATTACCTTTCCAGAGTGGGCTCTCTGCTAATTCTGACACGTTGTGAGCACCACAGACATTACCTTTCCAGAGTGGGCTCTCTGCTAATTCTGACATGTTGTGAGCACCACAGACATTACCTTTCCAGAGTGGGCTCTGCTAATTCTGACATGTTGTGAGCACCACAAACGCAGTGAATGGTAAATGGATTTCAAAGGGAACTCCCTCTGCTGGTGATTTGCTAAATGTGCAATCCTAAAGGAGGGCTGTGATTGGTTATTGACCTATAATGTCAATTACTGTGTGTAAAATAGGTAAAATCATTAAAAGTACCATTGAGCTCTGGAAATTTGATGTGTTTGAAGAGTAGGCTATATTGTTCCATACAAAATGTCAAAAAAATAAGAAAAATCTAAAAAGTTACTTTTGACATACAGTATCAGTCAACAGTTTGGACACATCTACTCATTCCAGGGTTTTTCTAAACTTGTACTATTTTCTAAATGGTAGAATAATAGTGAAGACATCAACACTATGAAATATCACATACAATCATGTAGTTACCCACATTTTTTAAACAAATCCAAATCCAAATCCACCCCTTCACGGTGGGAACCACACATGCGGAGATCATCCGTTCACCTACTCTGCGTCTCACAAAGACACAGTGGTTGGAACCAAAAATCTAAAATTTGGACTCATCAAACCAAAGGACAGATTTCCACTGGTCTAATGTCCATTGCTCGTGTTTCTTGGCTCAAGCACGTCTCTTCTTCTTATTGGTGTCCTTTTAGTAGGGGTTTCTTTGCAGTGATTCGACCATGAAGGCCTGATTCACGCAGTCTCCTCTGAACAGTTGATGTTGAGATGTGTCTGTTACTTGAACTCTGTGAAGCATTTATTTGGGCTACAATTTCTGAGGCTGGTAACTCTAATGAACTTATCCTCTGCAGCAGAAGTAACTCTGGGTCTTCCATTCCTGTAGCGGTCCTCATGAGAGACAGTTTCATCATAGAGCTTGATGGTTTTTGTGACTGCACTTGAAGAAACTTTCAAAGTTTAGAAATTTCCCGAATTGACTGATCTTCATGTCTTAAAGTAATGATGGACTGTCGTTTCTGTCTGCTTATTTGAGCTGTTCTTGCCATAGCCATATTTGGTCAAATAACTATCTTCTGTATACCACCCCTACCTTGTCACAACAACACTGATTGGTTCAAACGCATTAAGAAGGAAAGAAATTCCACAAATTTAACTTTTAACGAGGTACACCTGTTAATTGAAATCCATTCCAGTTGACTACCTCATGAAGCTGGTTGAGAGAATGCCAAGAGTGTGCAAAGCTGTCATCAAGGCAAAGAGTGGCTACTTTGAAGAATCTCAAATATAAAATTTAACACTTTTTTGGTTACTACATGATTCCATATGTGTTCTTTCATAGTTGTGATGTCTTCACAATTATTCTACATTGTAGAAAATAGTAAAAATAAAGAAAAACCTTTGAATGAGTAGGTGTGTCTAATCTTTTGACTGGTACTGTATTAATATTAATATTTGTAATGTACGTTTTTGTTGTTGTTGAGAAAATAAATAATTGTACGTGAGAATTGCCAGAACAATCTGAGTCCCCCCAAAATATTTTCTGCTTACGCTGGTGTGGAATCACCCTATATTATGAGTATGAAGCTATCCAGTGCCCAGCCTGAGCATCCGCGTGTACAGTATCTATTTGTACAATACCCATATGTGCAGCATCCACATGTACAGTATCCACATGTACAGTATTTTGTTTAGTTTCTCTTGAGATCAGTCTGCAAGTGTGAGGAAGCCTGACGAAGACTTTTCAATTTCAAAACGTCGGGACAATAAAACTGTGGGATCATTCAGAAGTGTACCGTTTTTCAATCTTCCTTTCGTGGAAATAGGAAGTGGTCATCACTGGTATGTTTGTTCATACCCAGTGAGAGCTGGATGACGCCATGCTGTTCGTTCATACCCAGTGAGAGCTGGATGACGCCATGCTGTTCGTTCATACCCAGTGAGAGCTGGATGACGCCATGCTGTTCGTTCATACCCAGTGAGAGCTGGATGACGCCATGCTGTTCGTTCATACCCAGTGAGAGCTGGATGACGCCATGCTGTTCGTTCATACCCAGTGAGAGCTGGATGACGCCATGCTGTTCGTTCATACCCAGTGAGAGCTGGATGACGCCATGCTGTTCGTTCATACCCAGTGAGAGCTGGATGACGCCATGCTGTTCGTTCATACCCAGTGAGAGCTGGATGACGCCATGCTGTTCGTTCATACCCAGTGAGAGCTGGATGACGCCATGCTGTTCGTTCATACCCAGTGAGAGCTGGATGACGCCATGCTGTTTGTTCATACCCAGTGAGAGCTGGATGACGCCATGCTGTTCGTTCATACCCAGTGAGAGCTGGATGACGCCATGCTGTTCGTTCATACCCAGTGAGAGCTGGATGACGCCATGCTGTTTGTTCATACCCAGTGAGAGCTGGATGACGCCATGCTGTTCGTTCATACCCAGTGAGAGCTGGATGACGCCATGCTGTTTGTTCATACCCAGTGAGAGCTGGATGACGCCATGCTGTTCGTTCATACCCAGTGAGAGCTGGATGACGCCATGCTGTTCGTTCATACCCAGTGAGAGCTGGATGACGCCATGCTGTTCGTTCATACCCAGTGAGAGCTGGATGACGCCATGCTGTTCGTTCATACCCAGTGAGAGCTGGATGACGCCATGCTGTTCGTTCATACCCAGTGAGAGCTGGATGACGCCATGCTGTTCGTTCATACCCAGTGAGAGCTGGATGACGCCATGCTGTTCGTTCATACCCAGTGAGAGCTGGATGACGCCATGCTGTTTGTTCATACCCAGTGAGAGCTGGATGACGCCATGCTGTTCGTTCATACCCAGTGAGAGCTGGATGACGCCATGCTGTTCGTTCATACCCAGTGAGAGCTGGATGACGCCATGCTGTTCGTTCATACCCAGTGAGAGCTGGATGACGCCATGCTGTTCGTTCATACCCAGTGAGAGCTGGATGACGCCATGCTGTTCGTTCATACCCAGTGAGAGCTGGATGACGCCATGCTGTTCGTTCATACCCAGTGAGAGCTGGATGACGCCATGCTGTTCGTTCATACCCAGTGAGAGCTGGATGACGCCATGCTGTTCGTTCATACCCAGTGAGAGCTGGATGACGCCATGCTGTTCGTTCATACCCAGTGAGAGCTGGATGACGCCATGCTGTTCGTTCATACCCAGTGAGAGCTGGATGACGCCATGCGCTGACCCATTATTCTAAGAGGCTAGCGATTGATCTAGGGCTGTGCTGACAGATTTAAATACTTGCCTTTTAGGGAACCTGCTTTCATGTCTTAGCTTAGATTTAGGCCTACTTTTGATGCCATTTCGTATCATTTCATCATGCTTAGCCATTTAGTTCTTCGAAAGACCTCTGCCCTCGCCTTTTTTCTTCCTCTCCGTGTCCTTGAAAGCAAACGTTCTTTCTTGTGGAAATGTTTAGTGTCGTTATCCACCACTAAAGACCTTTTTCTATAGTTCAGAAGAAACAGAATCGTTTTGTCTCTCCTAAAGTGCCTATTCATTGGGAGCTGTGATATTTGTGCGTAGAGAACCAGCTCTTACTGCTGTTAATATTAGATGATATAGCCTATCAAGAAATGTTCATATTCAATATTTGTGAAATTCAAGGAAAACTGGTTAGATTTTTATATATATTTTTTATCACATTGTAGTAGTCACTCCATGGGGGAAATAGTCAATGCACAGTGACAGAGCTGTGATGCAATGCTGTGGCGATACTCTTCCTGCTCTTAATATTTAACTGATATAACCGACATGGCAAAACTCATTACGAAGACGCGAAGTGATCTTAACATCTTTCTCGTGGGAGATTTCCCCGAGCAGGAGAGTAGTCCTGTGTGTTTGTGGCAAAATACTGTTGATATAATATGGCTACAGGTTCAACCTGCAACCTGGTTCAGGTTATCAGTCAACCTACTAGTTACAAACAGCACAGGAATGAAATCATCAACTTGTATTGATCACATTTTTTTTACTGATTCTGCAGAAATTTGCTTTCAAGCAGTATCCAAATCGATAGGATGTAGTGATCACAATATAGTAGCCATATCTAGGAAAACCAAAGTTCCAACAGCTGGGCTTAATATAGTGTATAAGATGTCAAACAATACGTTTTGTAGTGATTCCTATGTTGTTGATGTAAAGAATATTTATTGGTGTGAAGTGAGGAGCAACCAGACGCTGCACTTGACACATTTATGAAATTGCTTATTCCAGTTACTAATAAGCATGCAGCCATTAATAAAATGACTGTAAAAACTGTTAAATCTCCATGGATTGATGAGGAATTGAGAATTGTTATGATTGAGAGGGATGAGGCAAAACGAATGGCAAATAAGTCTGGCTGCACAACCGATCAGCAAACGTGTTATGGCTTTTACAGCCCCTGCTATACTGTGGATAAAGAGTTACTTGTCTAACAGAACACAGAGGGTGTTCTTTAATGGAAGCCTCTCCAACATAATCCAGGTAGAGTCAGGAATTCCCCAGGGCAGCTGTCTCGGCCCCTTACTTTAAAAAAATCTTTACACATAACATGCCACTGGCTTTGAGTATGTGGATGATTCAACACTATACATGTCAGCTACTACAGCGAGTGAAATGACTGCAACACTTAACAAAGAGCTGCAGTTATTTTCAGAATGGTTGGAAAGAAAAAAGTTAGTTCTAAATATTTCTAAAACTAAAAGCATTGTATTTGGGACAAATCATTCACTAAACCCTAAACCTCAACTAC
Organism: Salvelinus fontinalis; assembly: GCF_029448725.1. Taxonomy (NCBI): domain Eukaryota; kingdom Metazoa; phylum Chordata; class Actinopteri; order Salmoniformes; family Salmonidae; genus Salvelinus; species Salvelinus fontinalis. The sequence continues at coordinate 1,025,464 of NC_074681.1, forward strand.
ATCTTGTAATACTGCATGTGGAAATTGAGTAAGTTGAGGTGACTTAACTGCTTGGAGTAACCCTGGAGTGTAAACTGTTATGGTCAAAACATGTTGATGCAACAGTAGCTAAGATGGGGAGAAGTATGTCCATAATAAAGCGCTGCTCTGCCTTTTAAACAACACTATCAACAAGGCAGGTCCTACAGGCTCAAATTTTGTCGCACCTGGACTACTGTTCAATCGTGTGGTCAGGTGCCACAGAGGGACCTCGGAAAATTACAATTGGCTCAGAACAGGGGAGCACTGCTGGCCCCTAAATGTACACGGAGACCTAACATGAATAATATGCATGTCAATCTCTCATGACTCAAAGTAGAGGAGAGATTACTTGTTTTGGTAAGAAGTGTTGACATGCTGAATGTACCGAGCTGTCTGTTTTTAAACTACTAACACACAGCTCAGACACCCACACATATACCCCACAAGACATGCCACCAGAGGTCTCTTCAGACACCCATACATATACCCCACAAGACATGTCACCAGAGGTCTCTTCAGACACCCATACATATACTCCACAAGACATGTCCCCAGAGGTCTCTTCAGACACCCATACATATACCCCACAAGACATGTCCCCAGAGGTCTCTTCACAATCAAGTCCAGAACAGACTATGGGAGGCGCACAGTTACTACATAGAGCCATGGCTACATGGAACTCTATTCCACATCAGATAACTGACGCAAGCAGTAGAATCAGATTTAAAAACAGATAAACATAGACCTTATGGAACAGCGGGGACTTTGAAGAGACTCACTCAGGCACAGACACACATACACATGATAACACGTTGTAGATACAATAAGTATTCAGACCCTTTGACTTTTTCCACGTTTTGTTATGTTAAAACCTTATTCTAAAATGGATTAAATAAAAATATATTCTCAGCAATCTACACACAATACCCCATAATGACAAAGCGAAAACAGCTTTTTAGAAATGTTTGCAAATATATTAAAGCTAAAAAACAGATACCTCTATTTATATAGCTATTCAGATCCTTTGCTATGAGACTCGAAATTGAGCTCAGGTGCATCCTGTTTCCATTGATCATCCTTGAGATGTTTCTACAACTTGATTGGAGTCCACCTGTGGTAAATTAATATGATTGGACAGGATTTGGAAAAGGCACACAGCTGTTTATATAAGGTCCCACAGTTGACAGTGCATGTCAGAGCTAAAACCAAGCCATGAGGACGAAGGAATTGTCCCAATCGAACATCTCTGGAGAGATCTGAAAATAGCTGTGCAGCAACGCTCCCCATCCAACCTGACAGAGCTTGAGAGGATCTGCAGAGAAGAATGGGAGAAACTCCCCAAATACAGTGTTATGAATTTTATGAATAATGACTAAATGATGTATACATTTAACGTAGAACTATAACTAACATAATTCTACCCTGTCTCTGTATAATGATAAATAGTGTTTGTCCATAAGAAAGAGGGACTGTTAGCAGGCAAGGAACTGTGGCAGACATCTTGTGACCACTGTGGAACTGATAACAGGGAAGGAAGTCTCCCCACCCAGGGAGGGGAGAAACCCTGGGCTTGTAGTAGATTGTATAACAAGTGGCAGGCAATGTATGAGAAGGAGAAGACTTGTGAACTATATTGTCATTGTCTCTGAGAGGAGGGACAGTTATGATGAAATGAGAGGTATATAAACCAATGTACATGTAAGGATGGGCAGAACTCTCGTAAATAAACATTCGGACTATTATAGACTGGCCTCTGTCTGTTTCATTTCAACAAGAACCTTACAAATTCTTGGTAACAGACCGAGTAGTTTAATTGAAGTTGACTTTATGAACATGGAGAACATAGTTCTCTTAACCTACAGGTGTGTCTAACTTGTAGCGTCATTCCCGAGAAGACTCGAGGCTGTAATCACTGCCAAAAGTGCTTCAACAAAGTACTGAGTAAAGGGTCTGAAGACTTATGTAAATATGTTATATTTCAGTTTTCATTTAAAAAAAATATATAAATTAGAAAACATTTCTAAAATCCTGTCTTTGCTTTGTCACGGGATATTGTGTGTAAATTGATGAAAGAAAAAAATATATTTTAATAAGGCTGTAACGTAACAAAATGTGGAAAAGTCAAGGGGTCTGAATACTTTCCGAATGCACTGTGTGTGGTAGAGTAGTGGCCTGAGGGAACACACTTAATGTGTTGTGAAAAATGTTTTCAAATGTAATGTCATGTAATATTTTAAATTGTATATTACTGCCTTGTAAATACCTGCAAAGGTGGCAGCTAATGGCGATTCAATTCAAATACAGCACTGTGTGTGTTTGTGGGTGGCAGTGAGTACTGTACTTTGTGGCAGTGAGTACTGTGTCTGTGGCAGCGAGTACTGTACTGTACGATGATGGAACCTGAGGTGTGACCTTTGGCTGTGACCTCTGTCTCAAACATTCCATCATATGTGAGGCAGACAACTCAGCCCGGTGTGTGTGTGGGGGGGGGGGGGGGGGGGGGGGGGTGTACTACTAAGGCACTACAGCCTCGCATGCTATTTCACCGTGTGTGTGTAATGGATTGTAGCAGCAGTAGGATTGCAGACCCCCAGTCTGTACCGTAGCCAGAATAGATCGCATCACAGTCACTCCCTTCCAACTGCCTCATTCCAAATCCTGCCTCTAAGCCTTCCGCACGATGACTGTGTGTGTGTGTGTGTGTGTGTGTGTGCTAGGGATGTGACAAATAAAAACATTTACTTAGCGTTTAAAATGCAGTTTTATCCTTTACATTTTTTAAAGAAATCATAAAATGACGTGATTCACAATGTAGATATGGTCCTGTGTATTACCTCTAGGGGGCAGTGCAGTCCTGGTTAACTACCAGAGAGGGCTCACAGTGTAGCCTTGTGGTTTGGACTAGTAACCGGAAGGACTTGTAATGATTATTTCTGTATTTGAATTTGGCGCCTAGGAGTTTTACTGGCTGTTGAAGAGGTGGGACGCTACCGTCTCACGTGCCCAAGAGAGGTTAAGAACAAATTCTTATTTTCAATGACGGCCTAGGAACAGTGGGTTAACTGCCTTGTTCAGGGGCAGAACAACAGATTTTTACTTTGTCAGCTCGGGGATTCGAACTTGCAACCTTTCGGTTATAAGAATTCAGAAAACAAAACATATTTTACATAGGTTTAAAGATTAACTGCTTGTGAATCCAACCACGGTGTCAGATTTAAAAAATGCTTTACGGCGAAGCACACCTTACGATTATTTGAGAACATAGCCCACTAGACAAATCATTACAAACAGTAGCCAGCCAGGTAGAACAGTTACACAATTTAGAAATAGAGATAAAATGAATCCCTTACCTTTGATGATCTTCATATGGTTGCACTCAGCAGACATTCATTTACTCAATAAATGTTTATTTTGTTCGATAAAGTCTCTTCATATCCAAAAACCTCAGTTTCGTTCGTGCGTTTTCTTCAGTAATCCACAGGCTCAAACGCAGTCAAAACAGGAAGACAAAAAAATCTAAATTGTATCCGTAAAGTTCATAGAAACATGTCAAACGATGTTTATATTCAAACCTCAGGTTGTTTTTTGTCGATGCCACGTATGGTGTTTTCCAACTTCATTCTGTTTGACCGCTGGTATGAGGTTCTTACTGTGGAATGCACTGTTTGGTTTTCACCAGGCATAATGAGACCCATATCGTCCAAAAAGTTATACTTTTGACTCATAGAAGCTTCTTCCAAGAATCTTCATGATCATCCAGGTGCTTCCAGTTGCTTTTTGGAAAACTTGAGTCAATTTTTTGGACGACATTGTGCGTGGTGAAAACCTTCAGGAACCTCATAAACATGGTGGTGGTAGTGTGATGGTTTGGGGATGCTTTGCTGCCTCAGGACCTGGATGACTTGCCTTAATAGAAGGAACCATGAATTCTGCTCTGTGTCAGAGAATTCTACAGGAGAATGTCAGGCCCTCCGTCTGTGAGCAGAAGCTGAAGCACAGCTGGGTCATGCAGCAAGACAATGATCCAAAACACACAATCAAGTCCAAATGAAAATGGTTAAAAAGCAACACATTTGAAGTTTTGGAATGGCCTAGTCAAAGTCCAGACCTAATCCCAATTAAGATGTTGTGGCAGGACTTGAAACGAGTAGTTCATGCTTGAAAACTCACATGTCGCTGAGTTAAAGCAGTTCTGCATGGAAGAGTGGGCCAAAATTCCTCCACACTGCCTGCGCGCTTACGCCATCGTGCGCTATCGTGCATACATTTATTTTGTCCCCCTACACCAAACACGATCACGACACGCAGGTTAAAATATCAAAACAACCTCGAAACCAATTATATTAATTTGGGGAAAGGTCAAAAGCATTAAACATGTATGGCAATTTAGCTAGTTAGCTTGCACTTGCTAGCTAATTTGTCCTATTTAGCTAGCTTGCTGTTGCTAACTAATTTGTCCTATTTAGCTAGCTTGCTGTTGCTAACTAATTTGTCCTATTTAGCTAGCTTGCTGTTGCTAACTAATTTGTCCTATTTAGCTAGCTTGCTGTTGCTAACTAATTTGTCCTATTTAGCTAGCTTGCTGTTGCTAACTAATTTGTCCTATTTAGCTAGCTTGCTGTTGCTAACTAATTTGTCCTGGGATATAAACATTGGGTTGTTATTTTACCTGAAATACTCCGACAATTAATCCACACATAAAACGGCCAACCGAATCGTTTCTAGTCGTCTCTCCTCCTTCAAGGTTTTTTCATCTTGGAACTTATATGGTGATCGGCATCTAAACTTTCATAGTATTACCACGACGACCGGCAAAACAGTTCGTCTTTCAATCACCATCGTGGGTATAACCAATGAGGAGATGGCACGTGGGTACCTGCTTCTATAAACCAATGAGGAGATGGGAGAGGCAGGACTCTCAGCGCGATCTGCGTCAGAAATAGAAAGGAGTTCTATTTTAGCCCTTGGCATCGCAGACGCTCGCGAGCAGTGTGGGTGCAATAATTGAATAACATGGACTACGACATTTGTTTTGCGGCGCTCGCGCACGTGTCCGGTCTGGTCAGCATGTTAGGCTTCAACACTTCTCTTGGACCAGGGCTAGGCCTTTATCCAGTAGTGATGAAGGAAAACATCCATTCAGTTACATATCGCAATATTATTTTGGATGATATTAGGCTGTAGGCCAAAATATTATATCGCACATTTTATTTTGTTGTTGTTGCTAGGTAGCATTAGCTAGAGCTAGTCGGCATTTAAAGCATTTTTTTATCCTACCGTTTGTTAATCTACGTTTTTAAATAGTGAGCCAACATGTTTTCAGAACTTTTATTTCCATGACTGATCAAAACTCATGTTATCGTGCTCTCTCCTTTCTCTGTTGTGGACATATAGGCAGCAATATGTTGGGAACATCAACTCGCAATACATATAGAACTATGATAATGGCAATACATTTTGTATCGACACCCTAAGTATTGTGATAATATCCTATCGTAATGTCCAGCACTTAATATCCAGTCACATTTTTTCCCATTTAAGAAGGAAAACATTTAACCGTACTGGAGGAAAAAGGGTGAAATATTGTAGCTACTTTTCCCCGGAGCACCACAGAAGAAGAAACCATAGGTCATTGTCTTCTCTGGTTGGCTTGTGGTCCCCTCCCTTCTGGAGAGACATGGAGATTTACTGAGACTGATATTCTTCAAGTAAAGAGAAGTTACGGCTGGCTTTGCATGCTGGCTTTGGCAAGAGTCTCAGCTCGCATCCCTAGCAATGTACTCCACGTCCTAGTTTGAAACTGGCAGTACAACATGTTTTAGGCCTATTACATCGCCTCAATTAGAAGACAAAGTGCTAGGAATAAACTCTTTATTTTGGTTGAATATGCCTAGATAGCTAGCAAGGCTGGTAATAGCTTACTCTATAAAGCTAGTTTTATTTTATTTTTTTTTTTTTTTACCTTTATTTAACTAGGCGAGTCAGTTTAAGAACAAATTGTTATTTACAATGACGGCCTACTGGGGAACAGTGGGTTAACTGCCTTGTTCAGGGGCAGAACAGCTGTAGGTCTCCTGTCTCCTAGTGAAGGAGACGTACAGCGGATATGAAGTTAACTAAGAGGAGGTAGTTGAAGTGATGGAAACTTACATTCAGTTAAATGAAAGCAGAGTGGCTTTAATTTAAAATTCATTGACAAAGAGCTAGACATGAACAGTGTTTTTGGTTGAATGGATAGACCTAGTTAGCAGGACAAAGGCTTTCCTGCTCTAGGCCACATGAAGTTATGTGTTTTCCTGGGACCCAAATGAGAAGTTCTGTGTTTTCCTGGGACCCAACTGAGAAGTTCTGTGTTATCCTGGGACCCAAATGAGAAGTTCTGTGTTTTCCTGGGACCCAAATGAGAAGTTCTGTGTTTTCCTGGAACCCAAATAAGAATTTCCGTGTTTTCCTGGGACCCAAATGAGAAGTTCTGTGTTTTCCTGGGACCCAAATGAAAAGTTCTGTGTTTTCCTGGGACCCAAATGAGAAGTTCTGTGTTTTCCTGGGACCCAAATGAGAAGTTCTGTGTTTTCCTGGGACCCAAATGACAAGTTCTGTGTTTTCCTGCGATCCAAATGACAAGTTCTGTGTTTTCCTGGGACCCAAGCTCATGAAAACATACTACTATATATAAAAATCAGTACATTTCATTGCCCTAAAACAAAAGCAATATAGACAAATAACAATAAAAAATATAAATATAATAATATAAATACCTATTCATGTTTATTTTCCCCCATTAAAACATTATTCCTGTTAAAATACAATAAATCATTTTACGTCTGAACTGGAATAAAATGATTGAAGCAATATGCTTTTTAAGGCATCACACACACACACACACACACACACACACACACACACACACACACACACACACACACACACACACACACACACACACACACACACACACACACACACACACACACACACACACACACAGTCCTAATGAGAGGTGTGTGGATGGTTGAAGTTTTCAACAAGCATGTCTATTCTGAGCTCAGGTTTTGACAGTGCAACCCTGGGGTCATGCTCAGCATGGAGTCTGTTTCTGTACTTGTTTTGTTTTTAAGTACGCCAGAGTTGGGAACCCTGGTATGTGGTGCTGACCCGAACCAGAACATCTACTGCTTTCTCAGCCAATTGGGAGACCGCTTCCCGCTGTAGATGAGCAACCCAGAGCTGTGTGAGTGTGTTTGCCACAAAAAGCATCTTGCTGAATTGTCACATGCTTTGTAAAACAACAGGTGTAGACTAACAGTGAAATGCTTACTTACGAGACCTTCCCAACAATGCTGAATAGAGCATAATAATAATCATTGAAATAATATATATAAAAAATAATAATGGTAACACGGGAAATAAATACACAATGAGGGCTTGGATATATACCGTACCAGTCAAAAGTTTGGACACACCTACTCATTCAAAGGTTTTTCTTTATTTTTACTATTTTGTACATTGTAGAATAATAGTGAAGACATCAAAACTATGAAATAACACATATGGAATCATGTAGTAACCAAAAAAGTGTTAAACAAATCAAAATATATTTTACATTTGAGATTCTTCAAATTAGCCACCCTTTGCCTTGATGACAGCTTTGCACACTCTCGGCATTCTCTCAACCAGCTTCATGAGGCAGTCACCTGGAATGCATTTCAATTAACAGGTGTGCCTTGTTAAAAGTTAATTTGTGGATTTTCTATCCTTCTTAATGCGTTTGAGCCAGTCAGTTGTGTTGTGACAAGGTAGGGGTGGTATACAGAAGATAGCTCTATTTGTTAAAAGACCAGGTCCATATTATGGCAAGAACAGCTCAAATAAGCAAAGAGAAATGACAGACCATCATTACTTTAAGACATGAAGTAAGACATCAACCTCCCGGGTGGCGCAGTGGTCTAAGGCACTGCATCGCAGTGCTAGCTGCGCCACCAGAGTCTCTGGGTTCGCGCCCAGGCTCTGTCGCAGCCGGCCGCAACCGGGAGGTCTGTGAGGCGACGCACAATTGGCATAGCGTCGTCCGAGTTAGGGAGGGTTTGACCGGTAGGGATATCCTTGTGTCAGTATGTTAATTTTTTTTTTTTTAAATGTAATAAAATGTATGCACTCTACTGTAAGTCGCTCTGGATAAGAGCATCTGCTAAATGACTAAAATGTAAATGTAAATGTCAATGTAAAAACCATCAGGTGCTGTGATAAAACTGTCTCTCATGAGGACCGTCACAAGAAAGGAAGACCCAGAGTTACCTCTGCTGCAGAGGATAAGTTCATTAGTGTTACCAGCCTCAGAAATTGCAGCCCAAATATATGCTTCACAGAGTTCAAGTAACAGACGCATCTCAACATCAACTGTTCAGAGGAGACTGCGTGAATCAGGCCTTCGTGGTCGAATTGCTGCAAAGAAACCACTACTAAAGGACACCAATAAGAAGAAGATATTTGTTTGGGCCAAGAAACACGAGCAATGGTTTCAACCGCCGTGTCTTTGTGTGATGCAGAGTAGGTGAACTGATGATCTCCGCATGTGTAGTTCCCACCGTGAAGCATGGAGGAGGAGGTGTGATGGTGTGGGGGTGAATTACTGGTGACACTGTCAGTGATTTATTTAGAATTCAAGGCACACTTAACCAGCATGGCTACCACAGCATTCTACAGCAATACGCCATCCCATCTGGTTTGCACTTAGTGGGACTATCATTTGTTTTTCAGCAGGACAATGACCCAACACACCTACAGTCTGTGTAATGGCTATTTGACGAAGAAGGAGAGTGATGGAGTGCTGCATCAGATGACCTGGCCTCCACAATCAACCGACCTCAACCAAATTGAGATGGTTTGGGATGAGTTGGACCGCAGAGTGAAGGAAAAGTAGCAAACAAGTGCTAAGCATGTGTGGGAACTCCTTCAAGACTATTGGAAAAGCATTCCAAGTGAAGCTGGTTGAGAGAATCCCAAGAGTGAACAAAGCTGTCATCAACACAAACGGTGGCTATTTGAAGAATCTCAAATATAAACTATATTTTGATTTGTTTAACACTTTGTTGGTTACTACATGATTCCATATGTGTTATTTTATAGTTTTGATGTCTTCACTATTATTCTACAACGTAGAAAATAGTAAAAATAAAGAAAAACCCTTGAATAAGTAGGTGTGTCCAAACTCAAATGTAAAATATATTTTGATTTGTTTAACACTTTGTGTCAGTGTGAGTGTGTGGGTAGAGTCCAGTGTGTGGGTAGAGTCCAGTGTGTGGGTAGAGTCCAGTGTGTGGGTAGAGTCCAGTGTGTGGGTAGAGTCCAGTGTGTGGGTAGAGTCCAGTGTGTGGGTAGAGTCCAGTGTGTGGGTAGAGTCCAGTGTGTGGGTAGAGTCCAGTGTGTGGGTAGAGTCCAGTGTGTGGGTAGAGTCCAGTGTGTGGGTAGAGTCCAGTGTGTGGGTAGAGTCCAGTGTGTGGGTAGAGTCCAGTGTGTGGGTAGAGTCCAGTGTGGGGGTAGAGTCCAGTGTGGGGGTAGAGTCCAGTCTGTAGTTAGAGTCCATTGTGTGGGGTAGAGTCCAGTGTGTGGGGTAGAGTCCAGTGTGTGGGGTAGAGTCCAGTGTGTGGGGTAGAGTCCAGTGTGTGGGGTAGAGTCCAGTGTGTGGGGTAGAGTCCAGTGTGTGGGGTAGAGTCCAGTGTGTGGGGTAGAGTCCAGTGTGTGGGGTAGAGTCCAGTGTGTGGGGTAGAGTCCAGTGTGGGGGTAGAGTCCAGTGTGGGGGTAGAGTCCAGTGTGTGGGGGTAGAGTCCAGTGTGTGGGGGTAGAGTCCAGTGTGTGGGGGTAGAGTCCAGTGTGTGGGGGTAGAGTCCAGTGTGTGGGGGTAGAGTCCAGTGTGTGGGGGTAGAGTCCAGTGTGTGGGTAGAGTCCAGTGTGTGGGTAGAGTCCAGTGTGTGGGTAGAGTCCAGTGTGTGGGTAGAGTCCAGTGTGTGGGGTAGAGTCCAATGTGGGGGTAGAGTCCAGTGTGGGGGCATAGAGTTAGTGCAAAAAAGGATCAATGCAGATAGTCCGGATAGCTATTTGGTTAACTAACTTTTTGTCTGTCTTAAGGCTTGGGGGGGTAGAAGCTGTTCAGGAGCCTTTTGGTCCCATACTTAGCGTTCCGATACCGCTTGCCGTGCAGTAACAGAGAGAACAGTCTGTGACTTGGGTGGCTGGAGTCTTTGACAATTCTTAGGGGCCTTCCTTTGACACCACCTGGTATAGAGGTCCTGGATGGTATGGAGTTTGACCCCAGTAATATACTGGGTTGTATGCACTCTTTGTCGCGACTTGTGGTTGGATGCCGAGCAGTTGCCATACCAAGCGGTGACACAGCCGGTCAAGATCAATCAAATGTATTTATAAAGCCCTTCTTACATCAGCTGATGTCAAAGTGCTGTACAGAAACCCAGCCTAAAACCCCAAACAGTAAGCAATGCAGGTGTAGAAGCACGGTGGCTAGGAAAAACTCTCTAGAAAGGCCAGAACCTAAGGAAGAAACCTAGAGAGGAACCAGGCTATGAGGGGTGGCCAGTCCTCTTCTGGCTGTGCCGGGTGGAGATTATAACAGAACATGGCCAAGATGTTCAAATGTTCATAGATAACCAGCCGGGTCAAATAATAATAATCACAGTGGTTGTCGAGGGTGCAACAGGTCAGCACCTCAGGAGTAAATGTCAGTTGGCTTTTCATAGCCGATCATTCAGAGTATCTCTACCGCTCCTGCTGTCTCTAGAGAGTTGAAAACTGCAGGTCTGGGACAGGTAACACGTCCGGTGAACAGGTCAGGGTTCCATAGCCGCAGGCAGAACAGTTGAAACTGGAGCCGCAGCTCGGCCAGGTGGAATGGGGACAGTAAGGAGTCATCAGGCCAGGTAGTCCTGAGGCATGGTCCTAGATGCTCTCAATGAGTGCAGCTATATACCTTTTTTCAGGATCTGAGGGCCCATGCCAAATCTTTTCAGCCTCCTGAGGGGGAAGAGGCATTTTTGTGCCCTCTTCACGACTCCGTTGGTGTGATAGGGTCCTTAGCGATGTGGACACCGAGGATCTTGAAGCTGTCGACCCACTCCACTACAGCCCCGTCGATGTGAATGGGGGCATGATTTTTGACCCTCTGTTTCCTGTTGTCCACGATAAGCTCCTATGTCTTGCACACGTTGAGGGAGAGGTTGTTGTCCTGGCACCACACTGTCAGGTCTCTGACCTCCCTATAGGCTGTGTCATTGTTGTTGGTGATCAGGCCCACCATTGTCATCTGCAAACTTGATGTTGTTGGAGTCGTGCAGTCGTGGGTGTACAGGGAGTTTTGGAGGGGACTCAGCACACACCCCTGAGGGGCACCACTGTGAAGTGCAATAACGATTGCGTCATCTGTGGATCTATTTGGGCGGTATGCGAATTGGAGTGGGTCCAGTGTGTCTGGGATGATGGTGTTGATATGAGCCATGACCAGCGTTTCAAAGCATTTCATGGCTCCAGATGTGAGTGCTACGGGCGATTAGTAATTTACACAGGTTACCCTGGCGTTCTTTGGCACAGGGACTGTGGTGGTCTGCTTGAAACACGTAGGTATTACAGACTGGGTCAAGGAGAGGTTGAAAATGTCAGTGAAGACACTTGCCAGCAGGTCTGCGAATGCTCTGAGTACGCGTCCTGGTAATCCGTCCGGCCTTGAATCCATCTGGCCGTGAATGTTAACCTGTTTAAGGGTCTTACTCACATTGGCTACGGAGAGCGTGATCACACATTCATCTGGAACAGCTGGTGCTCTCATGCATGGTTCAGTGTTGCTTGCCTCAAAGCGAGCATAGAAGGCATTTAGCTCATCTTGTAGGCTTGCATCACTGGGCAGCTGTTGGGAGGGAGGGCTTTGTATGCGTCTCTGTGTGTGGAGTGGTGATCTAGAGTTTGTTTCCTTCTAGTTTCACAGGTGACATGCTGGTAGAAATTATGTAAAAAAACGATTTAAGTTTTTCTGAAATCCGTGGATACCGTTTTTGTCTCTGCATGCAGATTGAAGAAGGTTGCTAATCAGAGCTAGCACAATTGCTAACTAGCGTTAGCGCAGTGACTGAAAGTCTATGGGTATCTTGCAGATCATTCATTGGTGAAATTAGTGAGGGAGGTAGTTGAAGTGAAACTGAACTTATAAAGTCTTAGAACACGTCATCATTAACACTTCTATTCCCCCCCAGGCCTCAGGCTCATTAATTTCAACATTTATAAATGTTTCAGTATTTGAGAGGTAGCTGCTAAAAGAAAGACAAGCCCACGTTGAATATTTTAATTTTTCTAATTATTTTTTGGACTGGTGTCTCTGGTGAGAGTTTAGATTAATTTCTCTCCCTTCAGCGGATCATTTCTCTCTCATAGTCCTTCAGCTGTCTGGATGGCCTGGTTAGTTAATACCGTCTCGATAGAGGAGGAAAGCCCTGCCCACTACATTTAATCCTGTTCTGTTATAAGGCAACAACAAAAGCAATCCACCTTTTAAGTGATTTCACACAATTGAGAATGAACAGATAAAAAGCCACAATATAGGCATGGTGTTGCTGCTAGCCTACAAAGCTAGTAGGCTAGCCTGTATGAGCTGTTTAGCTGTGTCAGTGTTTCCCCTACAGTGTCTTTGGAAAGTATTCAGACCCCTTGACTTTTTTCACCTTATTAAGTTACATCCTTATTCTAAAATGTATTCAATCGATTTTTAATCTACACACAATAACCCTTAATGACAAAGTGAAAACATATTTTTTGGGGGTTCAAATTTGTTTAAAATAAAAACAGAAATATCACATTTACATAAGTATTCAGACCCTTTAATCAGTTCTTTGTTGAAGCACCTTTGGCAGTGATTACAGCATCAAGTTTCTCCCATTCTTCTCTGCAGATCCTCAAGTTCTGTCAGGTTGGATGGGGAGCGTCACTGCACTGCTATTTCCAGGTCTCTCCAGAGATGTTCGCCCGGGTTCAAGTCCGGGGTCTGGCTGGGCCACTCAAGGACATTCAGAGACTTGTCCTGAAGCCACTCCTGCGTTGTCTTGGCTGTGTGCCTAGGGTCATTGTCCTGTTGGAAGGTGAACCTTCACCCCATCCTGAGGTCCTGAGCGCTCTGGAGCAGGTTTTCATCAAGGATCTCTCTGTACTTTGCTCCGTTCATCTTTGCCTTTCCTGACTAGTCTCCCAGTTCCTGCCGGTGAAAAACATCCCCACAGCATGATCCTGCCACCACCATGCTTCACCGCAGGGATGATGCCAGGTTTCATCCAAACTTGACCTTTGGCATTCAGGCCAAAGAGTTCACTTTTGGTTTCATCAGACCAGAGAATCTTGTTTCTCATGGTCTGAGAGTCTATAGGTACCTTTTGGCGAACTCCAAGCGGGCTGTTATGTGCATTTTACTGAGGAGTGGCTTCTGTCTTGCCACTCTACCATAAAGTCCTGATTAATGGAGTGCTGCAGAGATGGTTGTTCTTCTAGAAGGTTCTCCCATCTCCACAGAGGAACTCTAGAGCTCTGTCAGCGTGACCATCGGGTTCTTGGTCACCTCCCTGACCAAGGCCCTTCTCCCCCGATTGCTCAGTTTTACCTGGGCGGCCAGCTCTAGGAAGAGTCTAGGTGGTTCCAAACATCATCCATTTAAGAATGATGGAGGCCACTGTGTTCTTGGGGACCTTCAGTGTTGCAGAAATGTTTTGGTACCCTTCCCCAGATCTGTGCCTCGACACAATCCTGTTCCTTGCCCCAGTCTGAGTTTCCCCTGTTTTTTTTTTCTGCCATATGACAACAAAATGTCTTGAATTGCAGGAATTATTTTACTCTGCAGCTAAGAGTAGGGTTTCTAAAAATGTTCTGAGACCACACCATTCTATTCCACGTTACAGACCCACCACCCTACAGAGAACATTACTGACCTGCCACCCTACAGAGAACATTACTGACCTGCCACCCTACAGAGAACATTACAGACCTGCCACCCTACAGAGAACATTACTGACCTGCCACCCTACAAACAGAGAACATTACTGACCTGCCACCCTACAGAGAACATTACTGACCTGCTACCCTACAGAGAACATTACTGACCTGCCACCCTACAAACAGAGAACATTACTGACCTGCCACCCTACAGAGAACATTACAGACCTGCCACCCTACAGAGAACATTACTGACCTGCCACCCTACAAACAGAGAACATTACAGACCTGCCACCCTACAAACAGAGAACATTACAGACCTGCCACCCTACAGAGAACATTACTGACCTGCCACCCTACAAAGAACATTACTGACCTGCCACCCTACAAACAGAGAACATTACTGACCTGCCACCCCACAGAGAACATTACTGACCTGCCACCCTACAAACAGAGAACATTACTGACCTGCCACCCTACAAACAGAGAACATTACTGACCTGCCACCCCACAGAGAACATTACTGACCTGCCACCCTACAAACAGAGAACATTACTGACCTGCCACCCTACAGAGAACATTACTGACCTGCCACCCTACAAACAGAGAACATTACTGACCTGCCACCCTACAAACAGAGAACATTACAGACCTGCCACCCTACAAACAGAGAACATTACAGACCTGCCACCCTACAGAGAACATTACTGACCTGCCACCCTACAGAGAACATTACTGACCTGCCACCCTACAGAGAACATTACTGACCTGCCACCCTACAAACAGAGAACATTACTGACCTGCCACCCTACAGAGAACATTACAGACCTGCCACCCTACAGAGAACATTACTGACCTGCCACCCTACAAACAGAGAACATTACAGACCTGCCACCCTACAGACAACATTACTGACCTGCCACCCTACAGAGAACATTACTGACCTGCCACCCTACAGAGAACATTACAGACCTGCCACCCTACAAACAGAGAACATTACAGACCTGCCACCCTACAGAGAACATTACAGACCTGCCACCCTACAAACAGAGAACATTACAGACCTGCCACCCTACAGAGAACATTACTGACCTGCCACCCTACAGAGAACATTACTGACCTGCCACCCTACAAACAGAGAACATTACTGACCTGCCACCCTACAGAGAACATTACTGACCTGCCACCCTACAAACAGAGAACATTACTGACCTGCCACCCTACAGAGAACATTACTGACCTGCCACCCTACAAACAGAGAACATTACTGACCTGCCACCCTACAGAGAACATTACTGACCTGCTACCCTACAGAGAACATTACAGACCTGCCACCCTACAAACAGAGAACATTACTGACCTGCTACCCTACAGAGAACATTACTGACCTGCCACCCTACAAACAGAGAACATTACTGACCTGCCACCCTACAAACAGAGAACATTACTGACCTGCCACCCTACAAACAGAGAACATTACTGACCTGCCACCCTACAAACAGAGAACATTACTGACCTGCCACCCTACAAACAGAGAACATTACTGACCTGCCACCATACAGAGAACATTACTGACCTGCCACCCTACAGAGAACATTACTGACCTGCCACCCTACAGAGAACATTACTGACCTGCCACCCTACAAACAGAGAACATTACTGACCTGCCACCCTACAGAGAACATTACTGACCTGCCACCCTACAGAGAACATTACAGACCTGCCACCCTACAAACAGAGAACATTACTGACCTGCCACCCTACAAACAGAGAACATTACTGACCTGCCACCCTACAGAGAACATTACTGACCTGCCACCCTACAGAGAACATTACTGACCTGCCACCCTACAAACAGAGAACATTACTGACCTGCCACCATACAGAGAACATTACTGACCTGCCACCCTACAGAGAACATTACTGACCTGCCACCCTACAGAGAACATTACTGACCTGCCACCCTACAAAGAACATTACTGACCTGCCACCCTACAGAGAACATTACTGACCTGCCACCCTACAGAGAACATTACTGACCTGCCACCCTACAAACAGAGAACATTACTGACCTGCCACCCTACAGAGAACATTACTGACCTGCCACCCTACAAACAGAGAACATTACTGACCTGCCACCCTACAAAGAACATTACTGACCTGCCACCCTACAGAGAACATTACTGACCTGCCACCCTACAAACAGAGAACATTACTGACCTGCCACCCTACAAACAGAGAACATTACTGACCTGCCACCCTACAAAGAACATTACTGACCTGCCACCCTACAGAGAACATTACAGACCTGCCACCCTACAGAGAACATTACTGACCTGCCACCCTACAAACAGAGAACATTACTGACCTGCCACCCTACAAACAGAGAACATTACTGACCTGCCACCCTACAAAGAACATTACTGACCTGCCACCCTACAGAGAACATTACAGACCTGCCACCCTACAGAGAACATTACAGACCTGCCACCCTACAGAGAACATTACAGACCTGCCACCCTACAGAGAACATTACTGACCTGCCACCCTACAAAGAACATTACTGACCTGCCACCCTACAGAGAACATTACAGACCTGCCACCCTACAGAGAACATTACAGACCTGCCACCCTACAGAGAACATTACTGACCTGCCACCCTACAGACAGAGAACATTACTGACCTGCCACCCTACAGAGAACATTACTGACCTGCTACCCTACAGAGAACATTACTGACCTGCCACCCTACAGAGAACATTACTGACCTGCCACCCTACAGAGAACATTACTGACCTGCCACCATACAGAGAACATTACTGACCTGCCACCCTACAAACAGAGAACATTACTGACCTGCCACCCTACAGAGAACATTACTGACCTGCCACCCTACAAACAGAGAACATTACTGACCTGCCACCCTACAGAGAACATTACTGACCTGCCACCCCACAGAGAACATTACTGACCTGCCACCCTACAGAGAACATTACTGACCTGCCACCCTACAGAGAACATTACTGACCTGCCACCCTACAAACAGAGAACATTACTGACCTGCTACCCTACAGAGAACATTACTGACCTGCCACCCTACAGAGAACATTACTGACCTGCCACCCTACAAACAGAGAACATTACAGACCTGCCACCCTACAAACAGAGAACATTACTGACCTGCCACCCTACAAACAGAGAACATTACTGACCTGCCACCCTACAAACAGAGAACATTACTGACCTGCCACCCTACAGAGAACATTACTGACCTGCCACCCTACAAACAGAGAACATTACTGACCTGCCACCCTACAAACAGAGAACATTACTGACCTGCCACCCTACAAACAGAGAACATTACTGACCTGCCACCCTACAGACAGAGAACATTACTGACCTGCCACCCTACAGAGAACATTACTGACCTGCTACCCTACAAACAGAACATCTCCAGTGGTGGATGACTCATCTGTTGACAGTGGTGTGTGTGTGTGTGTGTGTGTGTGTGTGTGTGTGTGTGTGTGTGTGTGTGTGTGTGTGTGTGTGTGTGTGTGTGTGTGTGTGTGTGTGTGTGTGTGTGTGTGTGTGTGTGTGTGTGTGTGTGTGTGTAGGGAGTCAGTAAATGATGAGAAAAGAAAAGATGTGAGGCCTATTCATTCTTTAAAAAAAAATCCCAAACACTTTGACTGTGAGTACAACATCTGAGGAATATGAATATATCCTGTTGATAGGACGGTGCTCAGTCAGCAGCTGTAATCCACCATTTACTCTGCGTCTTTAAATGGGCCCAGCTGCATCTTTAAATGGGCCCAGCTGCATCTTTAAATGGGCCCAGCTGCATCTTTAAATGGGCCCAGCTGCATCTTTAAATGGGCCCAGCTGCATCTTTAAATGTGCCCAGCTGCATCTTTAAATGGGTCCAGCTGCATCTTTAAATGGGTCCAGCTGCATCTTTAAATGGGCCCAGCTGCATCTTTAAATGGGCCCAGCTGCATCTTTAAATGGGCCCAGCTGCATCTTTAAATGGGCCCAGCTGCGTCTTTAAATGGGCCCAGCTGCGTCTTTAAATGGGTCCAGCTGCATCTTTAAATGGGCCCAGCTGCATCTTTAAATGGGTCCAGCTGCGTCTTTAAATGGGCCCAGCTGCGTCTTTAAATGTGCCCAGCTGCGTCTTTAAATGGGTCCAGCTGCATCTTTAAATGTGCCCAGCTGCGTCTTTAAATGGGTCCAGCTGCATCTTTAAATGGGCCCAGCTGCATCTTTAAATGGGTCCAGCTGCATCTTTAAATGTGCCCAGCTGCGTCTTTAAATGGGCCCAGCTGCATCTTTAAATGGGTCCAGCTGCATCTTTAAATGGGCCCAGCTGCATCTTTAAATGGGCCCAGCTGCGTCTTTAAATGGGTCCAGCTGCATCTTTAAATGGGCCCAGCTGCATCTTTAAATGGGCCCAGCTGCATCTTTAAATGGGCCCAGCTGCGTCTTTAAATGTGTCCAGCTGCATCTTTAAATGGGCCCAGCTGCATCTTTAAATGGGCCCAGCTGCATCTTTAAATGGGCCCAGCTGCATCTTTAAATGGGTCCAGCTACATCTTTATATGGGCCTGTCTGGTTCTGTTTGGTTCTGTCTTTTGGTTCTGTATGGTTCTGTCTGGTTTTGTCTGGGTCTGTCTGGTTTTGTCTTTTGGTTCTGTCTTTTGGTTCAGTCTGGTTCTGTCTTTGGTTCTGTCTGGTTTTCTCT
>NC_074681.1:1049199-1056699 GCF_029448725.1 Salvelinus fontinalis
CTCTCCTCCCTCTTCTCTTCTCTCTCCACCCCTGTCTCTCCTCCCTCCTCTCTTCTCTCTCTACCCCGTCTCTCCTCCCTCCTCTCTTCTCTCGCTACCCCGTCTCTCCTCCCTCCTCTCTTCTCTCTCTACCCCGTCCATTCCTCCCTCCTCTCTTCTCTCTCTACCCCGTCTCTCCTCCCTCCTCTCTCTCTCTCTACCCCGTCTCTCCTCCCTCCTCTTCTCTCTCTACCCCGTCTCTCCTCTCTTCTCTCTCTACCCCGTCTCTCCTCCCTCCTCTTCTCTCTCTACCCCGTCTCTCCTCCCTCCTCTCTTCTCTCTCTCTACCCCGTCTCTCCTCCCTCCTCTCTTCTCTCTCTACCCCGTCTCTCCTCCCTCCTCTCTTCTCTCTCTATCCCCGTCTCTCCTCCCTCCTCTCTTCTCTCTCTACCCCGTCTCTCCTCCCTCCTCTCTTCTCTCTCTACCCTGTCTCTCCTCCCTCCTCTCTTCTCTCTCTACCCCGTCTCTCCTCCCTCCTCTTCTCTCTCTACCCCGTCTCTCCTCCCTCCTCTCTTCTCTCTCTCTACCCCGTCTCTCCTCCCTCCTCTCTTCTCTCTCTACCCCGTCTCTCCTCCCTCCTCTCTTCTCTCTCTATCCCCGTCTCTCCTCCCTCCTCTCTTCTCTCTCTACCCCGTCTCTCCTCCCTCCTCTCTTCTCTCTCTACCCCGTCTCTCCTCCCTCCTCTATTCTCTCTCTACCCCGTCTCTCCTCCCTCCTCTCTTCTCTCTCTATCCCGTCTTTCCTCCCTCCTCTCTTCTCTCTCTACCCTGTCTCTCCCCCCTCCTCTCTTCTCTCTCTATCCCCGTCTCTCCTCCCTCCTCTCTTCTCTCTCTACCCCGTCTCTCCCCCCTCCTCTCTTCTCTCTCTACCCCGTCTCTCCTCCCTCCTCTCTTCTCTCTCTACCCCGTCTCTCCTCCCTCCTCTCTTCTCTCTCTATCCCCGTCTCTCCTCCCTCCTCTCTTCTCTCTCAACCCTGTCTCTCCTCTCTTCTCTCTCTATCCCCTCTCTCCTCCCTCCTCTCTTCTCTCTCTATCCCGTCTCTCCTCCCTCCTCTCTTCTCTCTCCACCCCTGTCTCTCCTCCCTCCTCTCTTCTCTCTCTACCCCGTCTCTCCTCCCTCCTCTCTTCTCTCTCTAGTCCTGTCTGTCTCTTCACTCTCTTGTACTAAGGTCTCCCATACTGCATATTTCACCCCAAACCTAATTCACGCTACCAAAATAACCCCCATTCCCTCCCTCCTTCTCCCCCTCTCTGTGGTGGGTCTCATGCTGCGGAGAGACAAGCAGGGTAAAGTGTAGGGACCAGAAGGGAGAGTGGGGGTACGGTGGGGGTACGGTGGGGGTACGGTGGGGGTATGGTGGGGGTACGGTGGGGGTACGGTGGGGGTACGGTGTGCCGCATGGCGTGCGCTCTGAAGTGCCTCCATCCACGGTGTTTCATTTCCTCCTTTTAATTGGCCTATTTAAATGCATCCCCGATTCGTCAATACCCGCCGGGGTACCAGATAAAAATGATTTGTCTCCTGCATTCGCCGACATGCTTCGCTGTTCGGAGAGACACACAAACTCACAGACATGCGCACTGTTCCCCTTGGAGAGAGAGAGCACCCTGCCTCTCCTCAGCACGCCAGCACTGTTCCCCTTGGAGAGAGAGAGCACCCTGCCTCTCCTCAGCACGCCAGCACTGTTCCCCTTGGAGAGAGAGAGAGAGCACCCTGCCTCTCCTCAGCACGCCAGCACTGTTCCCCTTGGAGAGAGAGAGCACCCTGCCTCTCCTCAGCACACCAGCACTGTTCCCCTTGGAGAGAGAGAGAGAGCACCCTGCCTCTCCTCAGCACACCAGCACTGTTCCCCTTGGAGAGAGAGAGAGCACCCTGCCTCTCCTCAGCACACCAGCACTGTTCCCCTTGGAGAGAGAGAGCACCCTGCCTCTCCTCAGCACGCCAGCACTGTTCCCCTTGGAGAGAGAGAGCACCCTGCCTCTCCTCAGCACGCCAGCACTGTTCCCCTTGGAGAGAGAGAGCACCCTGCCTCTCCTCAGCACACCAGCACTGTCCCCCTTGGAGAGAGAGAGAGAGCACCCTGCCTCTCCTCAGCATGCCAGCACTGTTCCCCTTGGAGAGAGAGAGCACCCTGCCTCTCCTCAGCATGCCAGCACTGTTCCCCTTGGAGAGAGAGAGCACCCTGCCTCTCCTCAGCACACCAGCACTGTTCCCCTTGGAGAGAGAGAGCACCCTGCCTCTCCTCAGCATGCCAGCACTGTCCCCCTTGGAGAGAGAGAGAGAGCACCCTGCCTCTCCTCAGCACGCCAGCACTGTCCCCCTTGGAGAGAGAGAGAGAGCACCCTGCCTCTCCTCAGCATGCCAGCACTGTCCCCCTTGGAGAGAGAGAGAGCACCCTGCCTCTCCTCACCATGCCAGCACTGTCCCCCTTGGAGAGAGAGAGAGAGCACCCTGCCTCTCCTCAGCATGCCAGCACTGTCCCCCTTGGAGAGAGAGAGAGAGCACCCTGCCTCTCCTCAGCATGCCAGCACTGTCCCCCTTGGAGAGAGAGAGAGAGCACCCTGCCTCTCCTCAGCATGCCAGCACTGTACCCCTTGGAGAGAGAGAGAGAGCACCCTGCCTCTCCTCACCATGCCAGCACTGTCCCCCTTGGAGAGAGAGAGAGAGCACCCTGCCTCTCCTCAGCATGCCAGCACTGTCCCCCTTGGAGAGAGAGAGAGCACCCTGCCTCTCCTCAGCACGCCAGCACTGTTCCCCTTGGAGAGAGAGAGCACCCTGCCTCTCCTCAGCACACCAGCACTGTTCCCCTTGGAGAGAGAGAGCACCCTGCCTCTCCTCAGCACGCCAGCACTGTTCCCCTTGGAGAGAGAGAGCACCCTGCCTCTCCTCAGCATGCCAGCACTGTTCCCCTTGGAGAGAGAGAGAGAGCACCCTGCCTCTCCTCAGCATGCCAGCACTGTTCCCCTTGGAGAGAGAGAGAGAGCACCCTGCCTCTCCTCACCATGCCAGCACTGTTCCCCTTGGAGAGAGAGAGAGAGCACCCTGCCTCTCCTCACCATGCCAGCACTGTTCCCCTTGGAGAGAGAGAGAGAGCACCCTGCCTCTCCTCACCATGCCAGCACTGTTCCCCTTGGAGAGAGAGAGCACCCTGCCTCTCCTCAGCATGCCAGCACTGTCCCCCTTGGAGAGAGAGAGCACCCTGCCTCTCCTCAGCATGCCAGCACTGTTCCCCTTGGAGAGAGAGAGAGAGCACCCTGCCTCTCCTCAGCACGCCAGCACTGTCCCCCTTGGAGAGAGAGAGCACCCTGCCTCTCCTCAGCACACCAGCACTGTTCCCCTTGGAGAGAGAGAGAGAGCACCCTGCCTCTCCTCAGCATGCCAGCACTGTTCCCCTTGGAGAGAGAGAGCACCCTGCCTCTCCTCAGCACACCAGCACTGTTCCCCTTGGAGAGAGAGAGCACCCTGCCTCTCCTCAGCACACCAGCACTGTTCCCCTTGGAGAGAGAGAGAGCACCCTGCCTCTCCTCAGCACACCAGCACTGTTCCCCTTGGAGAGAGAGAGCACCCTGCCTCTCCTCAGCATGCCAGCACTGTCCCCCTTGGAGAGAGAGAGCACCCTGCCTCTCCTCAGCACACCAGCACTGTTCCCCTTGGAGAGAGAGAGCACCCTGCCTCTCCTCAGCATGCCAGCACTGTTCCCCTTGGAGAGAGAGAGCACCCTGCCTCTCCTCAGCATGCCAGCACTGTCCCCCTTGGAGAGAGAGAGAGCACCCTTCCTCTCCTCAGCATGCCAGCACTGTCCCCCTTGGAGAGAGAGAGCACCCTGCCTCTCCTCAGCACGCCAGCACTGTTCCCCTTGGAGAGAGAGAGAGAGCACCCTGCCTCTCCTCAGCACACCAGCACTGTTCCCCTTGGAGAGAGAGAGCACCCTGCCTCTCCTCAGCATGCCAGCACTGTTCCCCTTGGAGAGAGAGAGAGAGCACCCTGCCTCTCCTCAGCATGCCAGCACTGTTCCCCTTGGAGAGAGAGAGAGAGCACCCTGCCTCTCCTCAGCACGCCAGCACTGTTCCCCTTGGAGAGAGAGAGAGCACCCTGCCTCTCCTCAGCATGCCAGCACTGTCCCCCTTGGAGAGAGAGAGCACCCTGCCTCTCCTCAGCATGCCAGCACTGTACCCCTTGGAGAGAGAGAGCACCCTGCCTCTCCTCAGCATGCCAGCACTGTACCCCTTGGAGAGAGAGAGAGCACCCTGCCTCTCCTCAGCATGCCAGCACTGTCCCCCTTGGAGAGAGAGAGCACCCTGCCTCTCCTCAGCATGCCAGCACGGTACCCCTTGGAGAGAGAGAGAGAGCACCCTGCCTCTCCTCAGCACGCCAGCACTGTCCCCCTTGGAGAGAGAGAGAGAGCACCCTGCCTCTCCTCAGCACGCCAGCACTGTTCCCCTTGGAGAGAGAGAGCACCCTGCCTCTCCTCAGCACGCCAGCACTGTCCCCCTTGGAGAGAGAGAGCACCCTGCCTCTCCTCAGCACGCCAGCACTGTCCCCCTTGGAGAGAGAGAGAGAGCACCCTGCCTCTCCTCAGCATGCCAGCACTGTTCCCCTTGGAGAGAGAGAGAGAGCACCCTGCCTCTCCTCAGCATGCCAGCACTGTTCCCCTTGGAGAGAGAGAGCACCCTGCCTCTCCTCAGCACGCCAGCACTGTACCCCTTGGAGAGAGAGAGCACCCTGCCTCTCCTCAGCACGCCAGCACTGTTCCCCTTGGAGAGAGAGAGCACCCTGCCTCTCCTCAGCATGCCAGCACTGTCCCCCTTGGAGAGAGAGAGAGAGAGCACCCTGCCTCTCCTCAGCATGCCAGCACTGTCCCCCTTGGAGAGAGAGAGAGAGCACCCTGCCTCTCCTCAGCATGCCAGCACTGTCCCCCTTGGAGAGAGAGAGAGCACCCTGCCTCTCCTCACCATGCCAGCACTGTCCCCCTTGGAGAGAGAGAGAGAGCACCCTGCCTCTCCTCAGCATGCCAGCACTGTCCCCCTTGGAGAGAGAGAGAGAGCACCCTGCCTCTCCTCAGCATGCCAGCACTGTCCCCCTTGGAGAGAGAGAGAGAGCACCCTGCCTCTCCTCAGCATGCCAGCACTGTACCCCTTGGAGAGAGAGAGAGAGCACCCTGCCTCTCCTCACCATGCCAGCACTGTCCCCCTTGGAGAGAGAGAGAGAGCACCCTGCCTCTCCTCAGCATGCCAGCACTGTCCCCCTTGGAGAGAGAGAGAGCACCCTGCCTCTCCTCAGCACGCCAGCACTGTTCCCCTTGGAGAGAGAGAGCACCCTGCCTCTCCTCAGCACACCAGCACTGTTCCCCTTGGAGAGAGAGAGCACCCTGCCTCTCCTCAGCACGCCAGCACTGTTCCCCTTGGAGAGAGAGAGCACCCTGCCTCTCCTCAGCATGCCAGCACTGTTCCCCTTGGAGAGAGAGAGAGAGCACCCTGCCTCTCCTCAGCATGCCAGCACTGTTCCCCTTGGAGAGAGAGAGAGAGCACCCTGCCTCTCCTCACCATGCCAGCACTGTTCCCCTTGGAGAGAGAGAGAGAGCACCCTGCCTCTCCTCACCATGCCAGCACTGTTCCCCTTGGAGAGAGAGAGAGAGCACCCTGCCTCTCCTCACCATGCCAGCACTGTTCCCCTTGGAGAGAGAGAGCACCCTGCCTCTCCTCAGCATGCCAGCACTGTCCCCCTTGGAGAGAGAGAGCACCCTGCCTCTCCTCAGCATGCCAGCACTGTTCCCCTTGGAGAGAGAGAGAGAGCACCCTGCCTCTCCTCAGCACGCCAGCACTGTCCCCCTTGGAGAGAGAGAGCACCCTGCCTCTCCTCAGCACACCAGCACTGTTCCCCTTGGAGAGAGAGAGAGAGCACCCTGCCTCTCCTCAGCATGCCAGCACTGTTCCCCTTGGAGAGAGAGAGCACCCTGCCTCTCCTCAGCACACCAGCACTGTTCCCCTTGGAGAGAGAGAGCACCCTGCCTCTCCTCAGCACACCAGCACTGTTCCCCTTGGAGAGAGAGAGAGCACCCTGCCTCTCCTCAGCACACCAGCACTGTTCCCCTTGGAGAGAGAGAGCACCCTGCCTCTCCTCAGCATGCCAGCACTGTCCCCCTTGGAGAGAGAGAGCACCCTGCCTCTCCTCAGCACACCAGCACTGTTCCCCTTGGAGAGAGAGAGCACCCTGCCTCTCCTCAGCATGCCAGCACTGTTCCCCTTGGAGAGAGAGAGCACCCTGCCTCTCCTCAGCATGCCAGCACTGTCCCCCTTGGAGAGAGAGAGAGCACCCTGCCTCTCCTCAGCATGCCAGCACTGTCCCCCTTGGAGAGAGAGAGCACCCTGCCTCTCCTCAGCACGCCAGCACTGTTCCCCTTGGAGAGAGAGAGAGAGCACCCTGCCTCTCCTCAGCACACCAGCACTGTTCCCCTTGGAGAGAGAGAGCACCCTGCCTCTCCTCAGCATGCCAGCACTGTTCCCCTTGGAGAGAGAGAGAGAGCACCCTGCCTCTCCTCAGCATGCCAGCACTGTTCCCCTTGGAGAGAGAGAGAGAGCACCCTGCCTCTCCTCAGCACGCCAGCACTGTTCCCCTTGGAGAGAGAGAGAGCACCCTGCCTCTCCTCAGCATGCCAGCACTGTCCCCCTTGGAGAGAGAGAGCACCCTGCCTCTCCTCAGCATGCCAGCACTGTACCCCTTGGAGAGAGAGAGAGCACCCTGCCTCTCCTCAGCATGCCAGCACTGTCCCCCTTGGAGAGAGAGAGCACCCTGCCTCTCCTCAGCATGCCAGCACGGTACCCCTTGGAGAGAGAGAGAGAGCACCCTGCCTCTCCTCAGCACGCCAGCACTGTCCCCCTTGGAGAGAGAGAGAGAGCACCCTGCCTCTCCTCAGCACGCCAGCACTGTTCCCCTTGGAGAGAGAGAGCACCCTGCCTCTCCTCAGCACGCCAGCACTGTCCCCCTTGGAGAGAGAGAGCACCCTGCCTCTCCTCAGCACGCCAGCACTGTCCCCCTTGGAGAGAGAGAGAGAGCACCCTGCCTCTCCTCAGCATGCCAGCACTGTTCCCCTTGGAGAGAGAGAGAGAGCACCCTGCCTCTCCTCAGCATGCCAGCACTGTTCCCCTTGGAGAGAGAGAGCACCCTGCCTCTCCTCAGCACGCCAGCACTGTACCCCTTGGAGAGAGAGAGCACCCTGCCTCTCCTCAGCACGCCAGCACTGTTCCCCTTGGAGAGAGAGAGCACCCTGCCTCTCCTCAGCATGCCAGCACTGTCCCCCTTGGAGAGAGAGAGAGAGAGCACCCTGCCTCTCCTCAGCATGCCAGCACTGTCCCCCTTGGAGAGAGAGAGAGAGCACCCTGCCTCTCCTCAGCACGCCAGCACTGTTCCCCTTGGAGAGAGAGAGAGAGCACCCTGCCTCTCCTCAGCATGCCAGCACTGTTC
>NC_074681.1:1059199-1149199 GCF_029448725.1 Salvelinus fontinalis
TTCATGATAATAAATGGTGTCAGCTCCACTCTGTTGTTAACTGAGGTGTAAACACCACGTAGCAGGCCTTCAACACAACTGCTGTCTTTTATACTCATTCAGCTGCCATTGTGGTTTTCAGGTCTCCAGGCCCCCCCTCAACACCTCAACACCTCAACACCATACAGCTGCAGAGGCCAAGCCCCCTCAAGGCCTCTTTTGGACAGCCATGTTTTGAGTGACTTGTTGTTTTTCCAGTCGCGTTGAATCTCCTCTGTTTTCAGGTCTGTTAATATGTTTTTATTCACTCAGATATTATTCCCATAAACTGTAGACCTGTTCTGAATGAATCTCTTCCCTCACCGTCATCCCTCCTTCCCTACATCCCTCCTTCCCCACATCTCTCTTCCCTCACCGTCATCCCTCCTTCCCTACATCCCTCCTTCCCTACATCTCTCTTCCCTCACCGTCATCCCTCCTTTCCTACATCCCTCCTTCCCTACATCCCTCCTTCCCTACATCCCTCTCTTCCCTCACCGTCATCCCTCCTTTCCTACATCCCTCCTTCCCTACATCCCTCCTTCCCTACATCCCTCCTTCCCTAAATCCATCCTTCCCTAAATCCCTCCTTTCCTACATCCCTCCTTCCCTACATCCCTCCTTCCCTACATCCCTCTCTTCCTTCTCTGGCATGGTCACCCCTGTAATGAGCCATTCAAATATGCTGTGTCTCCTACTGTGTCTCCTGCTGTGTCTCCTACTGTGTCTCCTACTGTGTCTCCTACTGTGTTGACTACTGTGTCTCCTGCTGTGTTGACTACTGTGTCTCCTACTGTGTCTCCTACTGTGTTGACTACTGTGTCTCCTACTGTGTCCTTACTGTGTCTCCTACTGTGTTGACTACCGTGTTGACTACTGTGTCTCCTGCTGTGTCTCCTACTGTGTCTCCTACTGTGCCTCCTACCTTGTTGACTACTGTGTTGACTACTGTGTCTCCTGCTGTGTCTCCTACCGTGTTGTCTACTGTGTCCTTACTGTGTCTCCTACTGTGTCTCCTACTGTGTCTCCTGCTGTGTCTCCTACTGTGTTGACTACTGTGTCTCCTGCTGTGTCTCCTACCGTGTTGACTACTGTGTCCTTACTGTGTTGACTACTGTGTTGACTACTGTGTTGACTACTGTGTCTCTTACTGTGTCTCCTGCTGTGTCTCCTACTGTGTCTCCTACTGTGTCTCCTACCGTGTTGACTACTGTGTTGACTACTGTGTCTCCTGCTGTGTCTCCTACCGTGTTGTCTACTGTGTCCTTACTGTGTCTCCTACTGTGTCTCCTGCTGTGTCTCCTACTGTGTTGACTACTGTGTCTCCTGCTGTGTCTCCTACCGTGTTGACTACTGTGTCCTTACTGTGTTGACTACTGTGTTGACTACTGTGTTGACTACTGTGTCTCTTACTGTGTCTCCTACTGTGTCTCCTACTGTGTCTCCTACTGTGTCTCCTACTGTGTTGACTACTGTGTTGACTACTGTGTCTCTTACTGTGTTGACTACTGTGTCTCCTACTGTGTTGACTACTGTGTCTCTTACTGTGTCTCCTACTGTGTCTCCTACTGTGTCTCCTACTGTGTCTCCTACTGTGTTGACTACTGTGTCTCCTACTGTGTCTCCTACTGTGTCTCTTACTGTGTTGACTACTGTGTCTCCTACTGTGTCTCTTACTGTGTTGACTACTGTGTCTCCTACTGTGTCTCTTACTGTGTTGACTACTGTGTCTCCTACTGTGTTGACTACTGTGTCTCCTACTGTGTCTCCTACTGTGTCTCCTACTGTGTCTCTTACTGTGTTGACTACTGTGTCTCCTACTGTGTCTCTTACTGTGTTGACTACTGTGTCTCCTACTGTGTCTCTTACTGTGTTGACTACTGTGTCTCCTACTGTGTCTCTTACTGTGTTGACTACTGTGTCTCCTACTGTGTCTCTTACTGTGTTGACTACTGTGTCTCCTACTGTGTCTCCTACTGTGTCTCCTACTGTGTTGACTACTGTGTCTCCTACTGTGTCTCCTACTGTGTTGACTACTGTGTCTCTTACTGTGTTGACTACTGTGTCTCCTGCTGTGTCTCCTACTGTGTCTCCTACTGTGTCTCCTACTGTGTCTCCTACTGTGTCTCCTACTGTGTTGTCTACTGTGTTGTCTACTGTGTTGACTACTGTGTCTCCTACTGTGTTGACTACTGTGTCTCCTGCTGTGTTGACTACTGTGTCTCCTACTGTGTCTCCTACTGTGTCTCCTGCTGTGTCTCCTACTGTGTTGTCTACTGTGTTGACTACTGTGTCTCCTGCTGTGTTGACTACTGTGTCTCCTGCTGTGTCTCCTACTGTGTTTCCTACTGTGTCTCCTACTGTGTTTACTACTGTGTTGTCTACTGTGTTGACTACTGTGTCTCCTACTGTGTTGACTACTGTGTCTCCTACTGTGTTGACTACTGTGTCCTTACTGTGTTGACTACTGTGTCTCCTACTGTGTTGACTACTGTGTCTCCTACTGTGTTGACTACTGTGTCTTCTACTGTGTTGACTACTGTGTCCTTACTGTGTTGACTACTGCGTCTCCTACTGTGTTGACTACTGTGTCTTCTACTGTGTTGACTACTGTGTCCTTACTGTGTTGACTACTGTGTCTCCTACTGTGTCTCTTACTGTGTTGACCACTGTGTCTCCTACTGTGTCTCTTACTGTGTTGACTACTGTGTCTCCTACTGTGTCTCCTACTGTGTCTCCTACTGTGTTGACTACTGTGTCTCCTACTGTGTTGACTACTGTGTTGACTACTGTGTCTCTTACTGTGTTGACTACTGTGTCTCCTGCTGTGTCTCCTACTGTGTCTCCTACTGTGTCTCCTACTGTGTCTCCTACTGTGTCTCCTACTGTGTCTCCTACTGTGTTGTCTACTGTGTTGTCTACTGTGTTGACTACTGTGTCTCCTACTGTGTCTCCTACTGTGTCTCCTACTGTGTCTCCTGCTGTGTTGACTACTGTGTCTCCTACTGTGTCTCCTACTGTGTCTCCTGCTGTGTCTCCTACTGTGTTGTCTACTGTGTTGACGACTGTGTCTCCTGCTGTGTTGACTACTGTGTCTCCTGCTGTGTCTCCTACTGTGTCTCCTACTGTGTCTCCTACTGTGTTTACTACTGTGTTGTCTACTGTGTTGACTACTGTGTCTCCTACTGTGTTGACTACTGTGTCTCCTACTGTGTTGACTACTGTGTCTTCTACTGTGTTGACTACTGTGTCCTTACTGTGTTGACTACTGCGTCTCCTACTGTGTTGACTACTGTGTCTTCTACTGTGTTGACTACTGTGTCCTTACTGTGTTGACTACTGCGTCTCCTACTGTGTTGACATAAAGTCTAACCAAATCAAATCTTATTGGTCACATACACATATTTAGCAGATGTTGTTGCGGGTGTAGTGAAATGCTTGTGTTCCAAGCTCCAACAGTGCAGTAGTATCTAACAATTCACAACAATACACACTAATCTAAATGAAAGAATGGTATTAAGAAATATATAAATATTAGATTGAGCAATGTCGGAGTGGCATTGACTAAAATACAGTAGAATATACAGTATATATATCAAAACTATGAAATTACACATATGTAATAATGTAGTAACCAAAACAAGTGTTACACAAATCAAACCGTAATTTTCCAAAAGTTTGCAAAGCTGTCATCAAGGCAAAGGGTGTCTACTTTGAAGAATCTGAAATATAAAATATATTTTGATTTGTTTAACCCTTTTTTAGGTTACTACATGATTCCATATGTGTTATTTCATAGTTTTGATGTCTTCACTATTATTCTACAATGTAGATAATAGTAAAAATAAAGAAGAACCTTGGAATGAGTAACGTCCAAACTTTTGACTGGTAAGGTACGTATGAGATGAGTAAAGCATTATGTAAACATGATTAAAGTGACCAGTGTTCTATTATTAAAGTGGCCAGTGATTCCATGTCTATGTATATGGGGCTGCAGCCTCTAAGGTGGAGGGTTGAGTAACATTATTAAAGTGGCCAGTGATTCCATGTCTATGTATATGGGGCTGTTAGTAATCGCTATATAACAGTCTTTTTCAAATATATTTTTTTATCTCACCTTTATTTAACCAGGTAGGCTAGTTGAGAACAAGTTCTCATTTACAACTGCGACCTGGCCAAGACAAACAGTCTAATGGTCATGAGATAGAAGCTGTTTTTCAGGTGCAGGGTTAAGTAAAAGTCCATGATCAGCTCCTTTGTTTTGTTGACGTTGGGTGAGAGATCTCATCATTGTTGGTAATCAGGCCTACTACTGATGTGTCGTCTGTAAACTTGATGATTGAGTTGGAGGTGTGCATGGACACGCTGTCATGGGTGAACAGGGTGTACAGGAGGGGGCTGAGCACGCACCCTTGTGGGGCCCCAGTGTTGAGGATCAGCGAAGTGGAGGTGTTGTTTCCTACCTTCACCACCTGGGGGCGGCCCATCAGGAAGTCCAGGACGCAGTTGCACAGGGTGGGGTTGAGACCCAGGGCATCTAGCTTAATGATGAGCTTGGAGGGTACTATGGTGTTGAATGCTGAGCTATACTCAATGAAAAACATTCTTACATCGATATTCCTTTTGTCCAGATGGGATAGGGCAGTATGCAGTGAGATGAGGATTGGGTCGTCTGTGGACCTATTGGGGCGGTAAGCAAATTGGAGTGGGTCTAGGGTGTCAGGTAAGGTAGAGGTGATATGATCCTTAACTAGCCTCTCAAAGCACTTCATGATGACAGAGCTGAGTGCTACGGGGCGATAGTCATTTAGTTCAGTTACTTTTGCTTTCTTGGGAACAGGAACAATGGTTGACTTTTTGAAGGGACTGCAGACTGGGATAGGGAGCGATTTGAATATGCCCGTAAACGCACCAGCCCGCTGGTCTGCGCATGCTCTGAGGACGCGGCTAGGGATTCCGTCTGGGCCAGCAGCCTTGGGGTTAACACGCTTAAATGTCTTACTCACGTCAGCCACGGAGAAGGAGAGCCCACAGTCCTTGTTAGCTGGTCCAAGGTGGCACTTTGTTATCCTGAAGCGAGCGAAGAAGATGTTTAGCTTGTCCGGAAGCAAGACGTCGGTGTCCGCTACGTGTCTGGTTTTCCCTTTGTAATCCATGATGGTCTGTAGACCCCGCCACATACATCTCGTGTCTGAGCCATTGTATTGCAACTCCACTTTGTTTCTGTACGGACACTTTGCCTGTTTGATTGCCTTACAAAGGGAATAACTACACTGTTTGTATTCGGGCGTATTCCCAGTCACCTTGCCATGGTTAAATGCCGGTGTTCGTGCTTTCAGTTTTGCACGTATGCTGCCATCTATCATCGGTTTCTATCCACACTTCCTGATGAACTCAGTCACCGTATCCGTGTATTCGTCGATGTTATTCTCAGAGGCTACCCGGGAACATATCCCAGTCCTCGTGATCAAAACAATCTTGAAGCGTGGATTCCGATTGGTCAGACCAACGTTGAATAGACCTTGGAATGGGTACTTCCTGTTTGAGTTCCTGCCTATAGGAAGGCAGGAGCAAAATGGAGTCGTGATCAGATTTGCCGAAGAGAGGGCGGGGGAGGGCCTTGTAGGAGCAGTGGTCCAACGTTTTACCAGAGAGAGTGTTACAGTCAATGTGTTGGTTGAACTTCGGTAGTGTTTTCCTCAAATTTGCTTCGTTAAAATCCTCAGCTACAATAAATGCGGCCTCAGTATATGTACTTTCCAGATGTTCTTATCCACTCTGAGAAGAGATTCTGGAGTTGCGCAACAAATTGTGTGCGTGTGTGTGTGTGTGTGTGTGTGTGTGTGTGTGTGTGTGTGTGTGTGTGTGTGTGTGTGTGTGTGTGTGTGTGTGTGTGTGTGTGTGTGTGTGCGCTGCTTCTTGGCACATAGAGAAGCCATGTGAAATCACTGAGACTGCTAGCTAGCTCTACTAACGGGTTCTCTCTTTCTCTCTCTCTCTCTCTCTCTCTCTCTCTCTCTCTCTCTCTCTCTCTCTCTCTCTCTCTCTCTCTCTCTGTGTTTGTTTGTGTGTGTTTGGGGTGCGGGGTTGGGGATTGTCAGCCTCTGAATTCACTAAAGGGAGGAGGAGAAGTTGTCAACCTTTGAAATCTATTGAAAGGGTTGGGGGATGGGCGGTGTGTGTGTGTGTGTTATATGTAATAAATTCCCAGACTTCACCAGGGGTGTTTCCCAAGTCCCTTGGAGGGAAGGTGCAGTAGATTGAGTGGGACACTGTTTCTAGTTTGCGCTTCAAATATAGAATACCAGATTCACAAATGGAAATCTGACAACGAAGGAATCCGACGAGTGGTCACGCTGCTCCAAACTCTAAATTCACATGTACGTGACGGTAGTTTATCAGGCCGTGTCAACGCAACATATATGACCTTGAGACTGCACCGATCTTGACAGATGAACAATTCTTATCTGAGGCAGGCAAGGTCTTCAGTCTCACCGACTCCCTAGTGGGTAATTCCACAGTAAGGTCAACCTGAGCGTGAATAAACTAAATAGCTGATTCCCTAATTAAAT
This sequence comes from Salvelinus fontinalis, assembly GCF_029448725.1. NCBI lineage: Eukaryota > Metazoa > Chordata > Actinopteri > Salmoniformes > Salmonidae > Salvelinus > Salvelinus fontinalis. Next base: position 1,065,790 of record NC_074681.1, read on the forward strand.
GACTTTCATGTTTACCATGGATGTGTGTATTTTGAAGTCCAGACTACAGTCCTTTATATATATATTATATTATATCTATATTTATATACAGGCCTTTATATTTTCCAAATGTAATGTTATTGTCACTACAACGTATAACATTCATCAACCTGGCATGGCCCTGGGTCTATTTGGGTAAAGGATGGTCAGACCTTCCTAGACAACACCGACCTTTCTATAGGAAAGGGGCGGCAGGTAGCCTAGTGGTAGGCTACCTAATCCCTCAACTGACAAGATAAAAATCTGTCGTTCTGCCCCTGATCAAGGCAGTTAAACCCACTTTTCCCCGGTAGGCCGTCATTGTAAATAAGAATTTGTTCTTAACTGACTCGCCTAGTTAAATAAAGGTTCAATGTAAAAAACAACAACAAAGCTTTCATAAAGGTAAACAGCCACACCAGGAGTTTACACAGGGTCCACATTAACATAGTAGAAGTACTGATCCCAGATCAGTTTTGACATTTAGATTATAATGAATCTGATTATTTTGGACAGGGACGACCTGATCCCAGATCAGTTTTGCCATTTAGATCATAATGAATCTGATTATTTTGGACAGGGACGACCTGATCCCAGATCAGTTTTGCCATTTAGATCATAATGAATCTGATTATTTTGGACAGGGACGACCTGATCCCAGATCAGTTTTGCCATTTAGATCATAATTAATCTGATTATTTTGGACCGGGACGACCTGATCCCAGATCAGTTTTGCCATTTAGATCATAATGAATCTGATTATTTTGGACAGGGACGACCTGATCCCAGATCAGCACTTATACTCTGGAATTGTTTTGTGGATACAGTCCCAGGTCGGGTTAGCAGCCGGTCTCTCCTCTTGACTGAAGCCAGAGGGAGATTCCTGGTCTATTGTAGAAACCTCTGGCCTGTAGAGCCTGATGTATCTGGTGTGAGCGTTCTGTCGTTGTTGTTGTTGATGTTGTTGTTGTTGTTTAAACAGACAACGGGCCTCGTTCTCCACAATACCCTGAAGACACAGGTCATGGAGTATTGTACATATCCGTGCTTCTTATTGCAAGGTATTACATTGTGTATATGAAGGGGACACACACACACAATTTCTCTTAAAAATAAATAGTGATGGTGCTACGTCAGTCAGTCTACTAGCGATCCAAACAGTATGACGGAACTGAGTGAACAAAGTTCCTCCTCAAAGGTCCAGAGGAACCACGTGTTTGACTCCGTTCCAGCCATTACAATAAACCAGTCCTCCTATATAGCTCCTCCCACCAGCCTCCACTGATAGAAACATTTGCCCAAATAATAAAAAATAGAAAAATTATTTCCAATATTCATGTTCATATTGTTCAATATTAATCAATTCATATTATTTTTTTTTTTTAAAGAGACGTTTATTGAAATGAAGATACTATTGATGTTTCAGAGTCGTAAAGCTCCACATTACATCACTGTTTGCTTTGTAGCATCTACAAATTAAACACAACGGTGTGGTAAAAATAAAGGTTAAATAAAACACGTTTTAAACCCCCCCGCAGGCCCCGCAGAAATGTAATTAGCCTTTAATAAAAACATCCCCTTGAAAACCTGTCAGTTTAAGCCACTAGAGATATCTGTTCTGTTTTCGCCATTGGATGCATCTCAATCCCCTGCATCCATCGATGACACACTTCCTCGTCTGATGTCAAAGGTGACAGAGATAGAGCGGTGTATGTCAGACCACGAGACATCCCACCCACACCACCGCTCAAGGCCAAACGTGTCATAAATATCACAACTTTTATTTATTATTTCTCAATTATGCTTTTAAATACAACATGTCAAATATATGTCAACCATTCTTCCTCCAAAGGAATATTTTATGGATTACATTTCTGGAAAATCCTCAAAAATCATGTTTTTTGTTTGTTTTTATTTTCTGGGTTTTGTGAGGAATCACTGAGAGAGAAGAGAAAGCAGCACCTGAGGCTCCCTCTCAGCCCCGTTATAAATCCTAGAGAATGGTGTGTGTGTGTCTGTGTGTGTGTCTGTGTGTGTGTGTGTGTGTGTGTGTGTGTGGGTGGGGGGGGTCATAAATCCCAAAAACATTCCAGAACATCTGCTCTGAATGATTAGCTTCCTTGGCTAGCGGAAATCTGAGCGGAGGGAGAGAGGTAGAATAGAATTTTTTTTTTTTATCTAGCTTTTTATGCAAACGTAACATTCTGCTAATACTTGCTCTGCTGTGCTGCTTGAATAATTAACATTTTGTTTATTTTTACTGTCTTGTTGCTTTTTTGATTCCTCTCTGGTTTCAGTCAGAGCCGTTACCTGGCTACCCAGACTCCTCACTCCGGCAAATAGCTTCTTCTCCGCATTGAGTCTGGATCGGAGAACCTCCCCCGACCCTTCACCCAATGCCAACACATTCGAGGCTTTCTGATTGGTCCACAAACCGATGGGTTGAGCACACGTGGGTAAAGCGGGCGGGTAAAAAATGTTTTGCCATTGGATTTATGTAGTGGATCTATCTGTGTGGATATGTGAAGTGGATCTATCTGTGTGGATATGTGAAGTGGATCTATCTGTGTGGATATGTGAAGTGGATCTATCTGTGTGGATTTGTGTAGTGGATCTATCTGTGTGGATTTGTGAAGTGGATCTATCTGTGTGGATTTGTGTAGTGGATCTATCTGTGTGGATTTGTGTAGTGGATCTATCTGTGTGGATTTGTGTAGTGGATCTATCTGTGTGGATTTGTGTAGTGGATCTATCTGTGTGGATTTGTGAAGTGGATCTATCTGTGTGGATTTGTGAAGTGGATCTATCTGTGTGGATTTGTGTAGTGGATCTATCTGTGTGGATTTGTGAAGTGGATCTATCTGTGTGGATTTGTGTAGTTGATCTATCTGTGTGGATTTGTGTAGTGGATCTATCTGTGTGGATTTGTGTAGTGGATCTATCTGTGTGGATTTGTGAAGTGGATCTATCTGTGTGGATTTGTGTAGTGGATCTATCTGTGTGGATTTGTGAAGTGGATCTATCTGTGTGGATTTGTGAAGTGGATCTATCTGTGTGGATATGTGTAGTGGATCTATCTGTGTGGATTTGTGTAGTGGATCTATCTGTGTAGATATGTGTAGTGGATCTATCTGTGTGGATTTGTGAAGTGGATCTATCTGTGTGGATTTGTGAAGTGGATCTATCTGTGTGGATTTGTGTAGTGGATCTATCTGTGTGGATTTGTGAAGTGGATCTATCTGTTTGGATTTGTGTAGTGGATCTATCTGTGTAGATATGTGTAGTGGATCTATCTGTGTAGATATGTGTAGTGGATCTATCTGTGTGGATTTGTGTAGTGGATCTATCTGTGTGGATTTGTGTAGTGGATCTATCTGTGTGGATTTGTGTAGTGGATCTATCTGTGTGGATATGTTGTTTTAGTTGAGCGTTTACTGTTTTCATTTAAACAGCCATCTCCCAGTCAGACCTTGAAAATCCTTGTAAAATAATTCTGGTAAATAATTTAAGCTACTTATCTTGTATTTATTTCACACTCACAGACTTGCACAGAAATCCTCTCCATATCTGTAAAAATGCACATACCCCAAACCTTTTATGTTGTGCACAGGTAAACTCCAACAGGTAAACTCCAATCGACTCTCTTGTTGTTCAGAGTTCAGGAAGCCAATCCACCTCCTGCCCCCCCTCTTCCCAGTGAAATCCGACACCCTATGACATCACAGGTTTAGCTAAGCAGGTTGGACCTTGGCTCCTCCCCGGCTGTGTGTGAACACAGCTCAGTGTGTGATCAACCTCTGGTGCTGAAGGGTCTCTCTGCAAACTACTATAGACTCTGCGGAGAGAGAGAGCAGAGAGAGAGCAGAGAGAGAGCAGAGAGAGAGCAGAGAGCAGAGAGCAGAGAGCAGAGAGAGAGAGAGAGAGAGAGAGAGAGAGAGAGAGAGAGAGAGAGAGAGAGAGAGAGAGAGAGAGAGAGAGAGAGAGAGAGAGAGAGAGAGAGAGAGAGAGAGAGAGAGAGAGAGAGAGAGAGAGAGAGAACTTTTCCTTCAGCGGTGTGAACTGTTAGTTGTGGATTAGCTAAACAGGGAGAAGAGCGACTGGAGTTCTATAAGGATTCTCTAAACCTTCCCTGGATTCTGGAGGATATTCCTTAACGATTCTCTAAACCTTCCCTGGATCCTGGAGGATATTCCTTAATGATTCTCTAAACTTTCCCTGGATTCTGGAGGATATTGATATTGTGGTAGAACATTCTTGGAACTAACTACCAGAAGAAGGTTTCTCACAGGAATAAAAAAAAATATATTTTATAGATCTAGGTAAGTGACATTTTAAATGTTTCTGTTGTAAAACATGGTAATGGCAACTAAGACTTAGACTTTGGACATGCAAATTAGTAGTCTACTTCGGTTTTTCCCTCCATCAGCACAGGTGTCAATTCGAGAAAAAGAAAATAGGACGAAAAAGGAAAATCCCCCGTAAAAAGATCCTTGTTAACTTGGCTCCTAAAAGAACTAGGCTGATGTGATCCCCCTTCTTCACTACTGAGGTATTTTCTCTCTCTTCTTTTGTGGTCGTTTTCTTTTGTCCTTGTTCACTCTTGCTTGTTAAGCCAAAACAATAGTTTAGCCTTCTCTTGGCTCAGTTCTATTGGTCGCCTCTCTGGTAAACGACCCTGTCTGCTGCAAGCCCTCCCCTGGTTTTTAAAAAACAGGACTTTGAATAGCGTGTTCGTGGTGTGTCCCCTAGCTACCGCTGTTAAGGTGAGGCACCCGCGGAGTCTACAGCAGCGCTACTTTCAGGCCCAATAACCTGCTTTTCCAGTTGTCCTTCGTTGCGTCCCTAATGGCACAGTGTTCTACGGCGCTTAGGGCACTAGTCAAAAGAAGGGCACTATGTTGGGAATAGGGCTCCTTTTGGGACGCAAACTTTATCTCCCCAGGAAATTTACAGGCTAAGGTTTCAGCGACAAGAATTTCAGTTAAAAAGAGCTACTGTGGTTCTGAGCTACTGGGGTTCTGAGCTGCTGGGGTTCTGAGCTGCTGGGGTTCTGAGCTGCTGGGGTTCTGAGCTGCTGTGGTTCTGAGCTGCTGTGGTTCTGAGCTGCTGAGGTTCTGAGCTGCTGGGGTTCTGAGCTGCTGGGGTTCTGAGCTGCTGGGGTTCTGAGCTGCTGGGGTTCTGAGCTGCTGGGGTTCTGAGCTGCTGTGGTTCTGAGCTACTGTGGTTCTGAGCTGCTGTGGTTCTGAGCTACTGTGGTTCTGAGCTGCTGCGGTTCTGAGCTGCTGAGGTTCTGAGCTGCTGAGGTTCTGAGCTGCTGGGGTTCTGAGTTCTGAGCTGCTGTTTCCTGGAGTTTGAAAAACAGTCCCAATTCAAGGCTTTTGAAAGCTTTAAAACAGTTCCTGGTTTAGGCTAGGCACAGTGTTTTCATTTAAAATGTAGGCTTAGCCCACATGATTATCCGGGAAAGGTTAGCGTTGTCCAAGGGTTAGGCTGGTTAAATAGTGTGTGTTAGTTTTAGGTGTGAGTGTTCAATGGGAATCAGTCTTTTTTTTTTCTCAAACAGCTTTGGTCTATATTCTGTTGGGCTTTTTTGAGCTTGTTCTCTGCAGAATCTTTAGCAGAGTAATGAAATAGCAGATATATTGGTGGATTTCTGTCTCTTTACATTGTGTTGGCAAAGTGTTTTACTTTTTATTTGTTTTACTTGAATCTTTTATTTAACTAAGGCAAGTCAGGTAAGAACACGTTGTTATTTACAATGACGGCCAAATCCTGGCCAAATCCTGGCCAAATCCTGGTCAAACCCTGGCCAAACCCTGGTCAAACCCTGGCCAAATCCTGGCCAAACCCTGGCCAAACCCTGGTCAAACCCTGGCCAAACCCTGGTCAAACCCTGGCCAAATCCTGGCCAAACCCTGGCCAAACCCTGGTCAAACCCTGGCCAAATCCTGGCCAAATCCTGGCCAAACCCTGGCCAAACCCTGGTCAAACCCTGGTCAAACCCTGGCCAAACCCTGGCCAAACCCTGGTCAAACCCTGGCCAAACCCTGGTCAAATCCTGGCCAAACCCTGGCCAAACCCTGGTCAAACCCTGGCCAAACCCTGGTCAAACCCTGGCCAAACCCTGGTCAAACCCTGGCCAAACCCTGGCCAAATCCTGGCCAAACCCTGGTCAAACCCTGGTCAAACCCTGGCCAAATCCTGGCCAAACCCTGGTCAAACCCTGGCCAAACCCTGGTCAAACCCTGGTCAAATCCTGGCCAAACCCTGGTCAAACCCTGGCCAAACCCTGGTCAAATCCTGGCCAAACCCTGGCCAAACCCTGGCCAAACCCTGGCCAAACCCTGGCCAAACCCTGGTCAAACCCTGGCCAAACCCTGGCCAAACCCTGGTCAAACCCTGGCCAAACCCTGGTCAAACCCTGGCCAAACCCTGGCCAAACCCTGGCCAAACCCTGGTCAAACCCTGGCCAAACCCTGGTCAAACCCTGGTCAAACCCTGGTCAAACCCTGGCCAAACCCTAAACCCGGACAAATTGTGTGCTGACCTATGGGGCTCCCGATCACGGCCGGTTGTGATACAGCCTGGAATCGAACCAGGGTCTGTAGTGACGCCTCGAGCACTGAGATCCCCCCCCCCCCAACAATTAGACCTATTTGATATGATACATTTATATATTCTTTACACTTAGGTCTATGTTATAAAACAACTTCTCAAAAGCATGTCTATAGCATTAGCTTAGCAGAGTAATGGCAGCAGGTGTTGCTCAATATAAGCCTGTTGCTCAACACTAGGCAGTGTGTCACGGACGAAATGAAAAGAGAGAGAGAGAGAGAAAAAATACCAAATATCCTTTTAGCAGCTTGTCCTGTTCCACCAGAGCTGTCTTAAGCTCTCAGGGCACACTGTGTAAAGACAACATGTCTGTCTTGCTTTGTTTGGCATGAAAAGACCACATTTCCCCATGGTGTGTTCTCCCTCCCAGTCAGAGAGAACTGAACGCCTCCTCTGTCCTCCTGGCCTGGCCAAATCAGGGTCTGTATTCACAAAAAAGTTACGGAGTAGAATCTAGGATCAGTTTTTCCTTTTATGTCACTACATGTGATTTCCTAATCTGAGACACTGTAAATGCAGGCTAAGAACCTCACTCTCACTTCTCTTGGTTAATCATTCACTAACCACAAACCGGTGGACTAGTCTGTTGGAACCCATGGGCAGGGAAACAGAAACACAAACATGTGAGAATGACAAAGTGTTGCGACTTACAGGAACAGTTTGGGTTTAGTGCTTCGCTCAAGGGCACATAAGTCTGCTCTGGGATTCGAACCAGCGACCTTTCGGTTTACTGTAAGCATTTCGCTGTTGTATTCGGCACATGTGACAAATACAATTTGATTTGGTCCAACACTACCAGTAACCAGCTACCTGCTGACCGGTTTCTTGTCTTATCCTCTGAGCCTGACTTCTTGGTATCTGCATTCCATGTTTTACGACTCAGTCTCAGCCATGCCACTGTGGGGTGGTTATAGAGTCCATGGTCTGACCGTTAGTTGGCTCTGAGAAAATAACTTGGTCGGCTCAGGGGAAATAACGTGGTCGACTCGGGAAATAACTTGGGAACTCAGGAATACTCGGTCGACTCGGGAAATGACTTGGTCGACTCAGGGGAAGTAACGTGGTCGGCTCGGGAAATTACTTGGTCGGCTCAGGAAATAATTTGGTCGGCTCCGGGGAAATAACTTGGTCGACTCGGGAAATTACTTGGTCGGCTCAGGAAATTACTTGGTCGGCTCAGGAAATAATTTGGTCGGCTATGGGGAAATAACTTGGTTGACTCGGGAAATAATTTGATCGGCTCAGGGGAAATACCTTGGTCGGCTCGGGAAATAACTTTTGACTGTCCCAAGTCCCACCTTATTCCTGACATAGTGCACTACTTTTGACCAGAGCTCTATGGGCCCTAGGGCTTGTCAGAGAGGAGGAAGTGATCTGGCATCTTTTGTTGATGTGAATGGCAGGGGGAGGGGCTTGGTGGGTGTGTAAATAGGAAGGTGCACACAGCGCAGAAGGAGCGATGGAGACGAGACTACTAAGACAACATGAGAACAAGCTGACATTAAACTCTCAGAAAAACAAAACGTTGAATAACTTGATACTTGCGATACTTGCATTTGGAATATTAACAAAAATAACATGTATTCAAATTAATGAGATTTCTTTTTGCATTTTGAGGTTTGATCCGACAGAATCGCTTCCATGGACACCAAAACACATTGAGACATTATTTGACTGTAATAGAGGAGGAGTTAACTTTTCTAGCGATATCCTTTTCGTGTCTCAACTTCTCAAATTTGTACGCAGAGCAGACACTCCTAAAACGGGAGTATCAATGAACATACCACCTACCGCTGGCAGCATTTTACCATAAAAACTGTTATACTAGCTGTCAATGGCTGTGTTTTATACATGTGCAATACGTATAAATCACAGGAATTGTTTCTCCTTCTGATAAATAAGACAGGCCGTTTTGATTTCAACGTGTGAACAAAGTGGACAGGCTAGCACGCTGTTCAAACAGTAGGAGACAGACAGAAGGGTATGTTCATAACAATTAAACTGTTTTACTTTGTTATCTAGCGTATAGATCAGAGTTGGCTAAAGTTTAAAAATAAAGATTAGCTGGCTAATCACTAGGACGTCGGTTTGTTCGTGAGAGATTGTTAATGAGACCTGTGTTCGTGTTCTGTAATTAAGTTAGTCATTATTAGTGATTGTGTATTATACACGTTTCTAGTTAAATTCGTAACATAAAGGGGCATTTTCATAGAGAGACTTGAAAGCCAGGTCAGTGATTATTTTATTTTTTTAAACGGGTTCAATTTCAAATTATTCAGTCTAGGTGTAACTTCACAATCCCTGAATTCATTAGATTATTTCTGACTGTCTGAAATGCAGTGTGTTTGACCTTTTTAATTGTACAACAAAGCTTATTTAGAGAAAACATATATTTTTTTAAATATATATATATATATCGTAAATCGGCCATAAGTTTGAAATATTAGAGAGATGATTTTTAGGTCATATCGCCCAGCCCTTTATTTAACTAGACAAGTCAGTTAAGAACAAATTCTTATTTTCTATGACGGCCTAGGAACAGTGGGTTAAACTGCCTTGTTCAGGGGCAGAACGACAGATTTTTACCTTGTCAGCTCGGGGATTTGAACTTGCAACCTTTCGGTTACTAGTTCAACACTCTAACCACTTGGATACTGCCGCCCCACAATTTAAGTTGCTGGCTCTGTTGTTTGTTTCTTCTGGTATTTGATTGGTTTATTGGCTCTGTTGTTTGTTTCTTCTGGTATTTGATTGGTTTATTGGCTCTGTTGTTTGTGTCTTCTGGTATTTGATTGGTTTATTTGTTCAAACAAACACTCGGTAACTCCCCCTGTCCTTCAGGGCGTTGTCGGGAGATTTTAAGCTGAGCCACTTGTAACGTTCTTTTTGTTGCAATGCGAGGCATACCGACACTCAAACACACTGGTGACGGTTACACTTCTGATCCTGTAGCCTTGGGTTTCCTAACAAGCAATAAGCGGTCGGTCTGTTGCTCCTCGATGTTTTTTTACAGGGCCGACTGAGACTCAAAGACTGGTAGAGAATCTGTTCAGAGCTTTTATCCTTGCATTCTAACATCTCATCTTTTCCTCTTTGTCTGTTCCAATTCTTTTCATAAATCACTTACTCTGTAGTCCCCGGTGGAACCCTCAAATGTAGTTAACAACACAAAGGTATGGATTTCTCTGTTGAAACAAGATTTTCCATTAGTGGGTGATTTGGAGGGACGACGGATGGTTTAGTTGACGTTTAGTGCATGTGTGTGTGTGTGTGTGTGTGTGTGTGTGTGTGTGTGTGTGTGTGTGTGTGTGTGTGTGTGTGTGTGTGTGTGTGTGTGTGTGTGTGTGTGTGTGTGTGTGTGTGTGTGTGTGTGTGTGTGACTGCGTGTGTGTGTGACTGCGTGTGTGACTGTGTGTGTGTTATTGCGTGTGTGTGACTGCGTGTGTGTGACTGCGTGTGTGTGACTGTGTGTGTGTGTGTGTGTGACTGCGTGTGTGTGACTGCGTGTGTGTAACTGCGTGTGTGTTACTGCGTGTGTGTGTGTGTGTGTGACTGCGTGTGTGTGTGTGTGTGTAATGGACGTTTAGCACTATAATGGATCGCCTTCGTCTACGCGTCTTGTTCCCGGGCGAGACATACCAGACAGTGCTTACCATCACAGATCAATGTCTGGGACGGCGAACGGGCTCCGACACATCGTCTCTACATTACGATCGGCATGTGACTGCTGGATACACACTCAAAACGTAACAACTTTTTCTGCCGTCGTTATGAGGAACACTTGTTTTGCTGCTCTTCTCCAGTGACTTATTGTGTTAAGAATTTATATTATGACCGCAAAAAAGTATTTGTTATTGCTTTTCGAAAAATGTCTTATTACCCAAGGATGGAATGTCTGGTCTTAGTCGTGTAATCTACCCTCACGATGATTCATCTCTGGACATTATCTGACCGTCGCTCTGAACTAGAGCCCTCGGCCCTGGAGGCTACGTGAGGTGTCAATCAGAGGCCACTGCCTGCATCGTCTGACATGACACATCGTCACGTGGGCCACTGTCAACCAAGAGACAGGTGAAGAGAGGTGAGGAGAGGTGAGGAGGGGGTGAGGAGGGGGTGAGGAGGGGGTGAGGAGAGGTGAGGAGAGGTGAGGAGGGGGTGAGGAGAGGAGAGGAGAGGTGAGGAGAGGTGAGGAGGGGGTGAGGAGAGGTGAGGAGGGGGTGAGGAGAGGTGAGGAGAGGTGAGGAGAGGTGAGGAGAGGTGAGGAGGGGGTGAGGAGAGGTGAGGAGGGGGTGAGGAGAGGTGAGGAGAGGTGAGGAGGGGACAAGTGAGGTGAAGAGATGACGGGCAGAGCTGGTGTTGCGGGATCAGCAGTGTTATGACAGCTAAGTGTCCTGATACACTCTAGTCATTATTAGAGCTCAGTATCCTGATAAACTCTAGTCATTATTAGAGCTCAGTGTCCTGATACACTCTAGTCATTATTAGAGCTCAGTGTCCCGATACACTCTAGTCATTATTAGAGCTCAGTGTCCCGATACACTCTAATCATTATTAGAGCTCAGTGTCCTGATATACTCTAGTCATTATTAGAGCTCAGTGTCCCGATACACTCTAGTCATTATTAGAGCTCAGTGTCCTGATATACTCTAGTCATTATTAGAGCTCAGTGTCCTGATACACTCTAGTCATTATTAGAGCTCAGTGTCCTGATATACTCTAGTCATTATTAGAGCTCAGTGTCCTGATACACTCTAGTCATTATTAGAGCTCAGTGTCCCGATACACTCTAGTCATTATTAGAGCTCAGTGTCCCGATACACTCTAGTCATTATTAGAGCTCAGTGTCCTGATATACTCTAGTCATTATTAGAGCTCAGTGTCCTGATACACTCTAGTCATTATTAGAGCTCAGTGTCCTGATACACTCTAGTCATTATTAGAGCTCAGTGTCCTGATACACTCTAGTCATTATTAGAGCTCAGTGTCCTGATACACTCTCGTCATTATTAGAGCTCAGTGTCCCGATACACTCTAGTCATTATTAGAGCTCAGTGTCCTGATACACTCTAGTCATTATTAGAGCTCAGTGTCCTGATAAACTCTAGTCATTATTAGAGCTCAGTGTCCTGATAAACTCTAGTCATTATTAGAGCTCAGTGTCCTGATACACTCTAGTCATTATTAGAGCTCAGTGTCCTGATACACTCTAGTCATTATTAGAGCTCAGTGTCCTGATACACTCTAGTCATTATTAGAGCTCAGTGTCCTGATACACTCTAGTCATTATTAGAGCTCAGTGTCCTGATACACTCTAGTCATTATTAGAGCTCAGTGTCCTGATACACTCTAGTCATTATTAGAGCTCAGTGTCCTGATACACTCTCGTCATTATTAGAGCTCAGTGTCCTGATACACTCTAGTCATTATTAGAGCTCAGTGTCCTGATACACTCTAGTCATTATTAGAGCTCAGTGTCCCGATATACTCTAGTCATTATTAGAGCTCAGTGTCCTGATACACTCTAGTCATTATTAGAGCTCAGTGTCCTGATACACTCTAGTCATTATTAGAGCTCAGTGTCCCGATATACTCTAGTCATTATTAGAGCTCAGTGTCCTGATACACTCTAGTCATTATTAGAGCTCAGTGTCCTGATTCACTCTAGTCATTATTAGAGCTCAGGTATGCCACACACATACATGACCAAACGTTCAGTCATGTATTGCTCAAATTCTCTGAATAGCATAGATAACACGGAGAAGTCCAAGGAAAACAGAGTACCTTGTAGTTTGTCATTGCCAATCTCTTTGGGGAAGCCTGCCTGTGTAGCCTATTGATATGGAACATGGTTGTGTAGTTTCTCCCTGGAACATAATATTATGCTAATCAGCATAGTGTTTTTAATTGTTCTATAATGTTCAGCTCCTCCTCCTCCTTGTTATATGATCCATATCTATTTACGCCTTATTTCTCTTTTTGTAGTAAAGCCTAGGACGTCGCCACCGCCACCGTTTAGCTCTTAAATATATAAATAAATGTTTTACAGCTCTATGGGCGGTTGGCTGCGTGGTCGTCGTGCCGACGGGAGGAGATGAAGCATAAATCTGTTTTGTGGGACATTTCCCTGCTCGCCTCTCTAAAACTAATTTCACTTCCAAATCACGCCATTACTCGTCTGCTGATTGAAGCAGCATCCGTTTGGAAGAAAATGCAGTGTGTGTGTGTGTGTGTGTGTGTGTGTGTGTGTGTGTGTGTGTGTGTGTGTGTGTGTGTGTGTGTGTGTGTGTGTGTGTGTGTGTGTGTGTGTGTGTTTGCTACAGTGCCTTCAGAAAGTATTCATACCCCTTGACTTCTTCCACATTGTGTTGTGTTACAACCTGCATTCAGAATAGATTACATTTTTATTTTTTAAATGACACCAATCTACACACAATACCCCATAATGACCAAGTGAAAACATGTTTTTAGACATTTTTGCAAATGTATTAAAAATGAAATACAGAAATATCTAATTTACGTAAGTATTCAATCCCCTGAGTCAATACTTTATAGAATCACCTTTGGCAGCGATTACAGCTGAGAGTCTTTCTGAGTAAGTCTCTAAGAGCTGTGAGTCTTTCTGGGTAAGTCTCTAAGAGCTGTGAGTGTTTTGTATTGTCTAGGGTTTTTTGTAGATCTATGTTTTTTTTGTAGATCTATGGGTTTTTTGTAGATCTATGGGTTTTTTGTAGATCTATATATTTTTTGTAGATCTATGTTTTTTTTGTAGATCTGTTTTTTTTGTAGATCTATGTTTTTTTTGTAGATCTGTTTTTTTTTGTAGATCTATGGGTTTTTGTAGATCTATGGGTTTTTTGTAGATCGATGTTTTTTTTGTAGATCTATGGGTTTTTGTAGATCTATGGGTTTTTTGTAGATCTATGGGTTTTTTTGTAGATCTATGGGTTTTTTGTAGATCTATGGTTTTTTTGTAGATCTATGGGTTTTGTGTAGATCTATGGGTTTTTTGTAGGTCTATGGGTTTTGTGTAGGTCTATGGGTTTTGTGTAGATCTATGGGTTTTGTGTAGATCTATGGGTTTTGTGTAGGTCTATGGGTTTTGTGTAGGTCTATGGGTTTTGTGTAGGTCTATGGTGGCCTAAATTGGTTCCCAATCAGAGACAGCTGTTTATCGTTGTCTCTGATTGGGGATCCTATTTAGGTTGCCATTTTCCATTTAGGTTTTGTGGGTTGTTGTCTATGTGTAGTTGCATGTCAGCACTCGTTTGATTAGCGTCACGTTCATTTTGTTAGTTTGTTTAGTGTTCTTCGTTAATTAAAGAAGAATTTACTCACATCACGCTGCGCCTTGGTCTCCTCCTTACGAAGAACGTGACAGCTGAAAGGTGAATTCATATCCCAGTGTCTGGTGGAAAGCAGACTGAACCAGGTTTTCCTCTAGGATTTTTCCTGTGCTTAACTCCATTCTGTTTATTTTTTATCCTGAAAAACTCCCCAGTCCTTAACGATTACAAGCATACCCAGAACATGATGCAGCCACCAGTATGCTTGAACATATGGAGAGTGGTCCTCAGAGATGTGTTGTATTGGATTTGCCCCAAACATAACACTTTGTATTCAAGATAAAAATGTTAATTGGAAAATGTTAATTGCCGGAATACTTAAGTGCCTTGTTGCTAACAGGATGCATGTTTTGAAATATACATTTATATTTTTAGACTTCCTTCTTTTAACCTGTCTAGGATCAGCGTGGCGCTAGCGGCACCCCCCCCCCCCCCCCCCCCCCCCCCCCCACTGAAAAACCAGTGCCGCGAAATTCAAAAAAAATATTTTTTTAAAATATTTAACTTTCACACATTAAAGTCCAATACAGCTAATGAAAGACACAGATCTTGTGAATCCAGTCAACATTTCCGATTTTTAAAATGTTTTACAGGGAAGACACAATATGTAAAGATGTACATCTATTACCTAAAAACACATTAGCATAATCCACCATCTTTTATTTGTCCACCAACACCAGTAGCCATCACCAATTCGGCTAAACTAAGATATTTATAGCCCCTAACCAACAAAAAAACTCATTAGATGACAGTCTGATAACATATTTATGGTATGGGATAGGTTTTGTTAGAAAAAAGTGCATATTTCAGGTAGATGGCATAGTTTACAATTGCACCCACCATCACAAATGGACTAGAATAATTACAATGAGCAACGTGTTTACCTAACTACTAATCATCAAACATTTCGTAAAAATACACAGCATACACGAATCGAAAGACACAGATCCTGTGAATACAGACAATATTTCAGATTTTCTAAGTGTCTTACAGCGAAAACACAATAAATCGTTATATTAGCTTAGCACATAGCAATTAGCAGCCCAGCATTGATTCTAGCCAAAGTGAGCGATAAAAGTCAACATCGCCAAAAGATATTAATTTTTTCACTAACCTTCTCAGAATTCTTCCGATGACACTCCTGTAACATCACATTACAACATGCATATACAGTTTGATCGAAAATGTTTATATTTAGCCACCAAAATCATGGTTAGACAATGTGAAATGTAGACAAGCTGGTAAAGAAAAAGTCCTTGCGCCACTTAGACAGTGATCTACTCTTATACATAAATACTCATAAACGTGACTAAAAAATATAGGGTGGACAGGGATTGATAGACAATTTAATTCTTAATACAATTGCGTTATTACATTTTTTAATTTATCCTTACTTTTCAATACAGTTTGCGCCAAGCGAAGCTACGTCAAAAAACATGGCGTCCTAAGCCACTAAAATGTTTCGACAGAAACACGATTTATCATAATAAAAATGTCCTACCTTGAGCTGTTCTTCCATCAGTATCTTGGGCAAAGGATCCTTTCTTGGGAGAAATCGTCTTTTGGTGGAAAGCTGTCCTCTTGCCATGTGGAAATGTCAACTGCGTTCGGGATGAACTGAAAAGCGTGCCCAACTTTTCACATCGTTGCAAAAATAAATGTCCCAAAATCGCACTAAACGGATATAAATTGCTATAAAACGCTTTAAATTAACTACCTTATGATGTTTTTAACTCCTATAACGAGTGAAAAGATGACCGGAGAAATATAACAGGCTAAACTAACGCTTGGAACAGGTGCGCGCCGGTGTCCTCTAGGCTCATGACGCAGCTCCCAAAGAATGACTAGCTTCAGGGTTTTTTCATTTGTAGGGCCTGTGAACGCGCAATCGACCCCGTTGGAATCGTCATCACGTAAAGGCATCCAGGGGAAGACGTAAGAAGTGTCCGTATAGTCATAGCAACGACAGTGCCCTTTTAACTGACTTCAGAAGAGTGGCCAACATTTCTCAAATCTGACTCCATGTCAGGGAAATTGCTGTAGAATGGGCTCTGTTCCACTTAGAGACAAAATTTCAACTCCTATAGAAACTATAGACTGTTTCCTATCCAATAATAATAATAATATGCATATTGTACGATCAAGGATTTTGTGGGAAGCCGTTTAAAAAATTAGCCAAATTAGCATAAATAGTCTAAACAGCGCCCCCATCCCCAACAGGTTAACTCTGTCATTAATGTTATTATTGTGGATCAACTACAATGTTGTTGAGCCATGCTCAGTTTTCTACTTTCACAGTCGTTAAACTCTATGGTGAAATCCCTTAACGGTTTCCTTCCTCTCCGGCAACTGAGTTAGGAAGGACGCCTGTATCTTTGTAGTGACTGGGTGTATTGATACACCATCCACAATGTAATTAGTAACTTTTTCATGCTCAAAGGGACGTTCAATGTCTGCTTTTAAAAATGTTTACCCATCTACCAATAGGTGCCTTTCTTTGTGAGGCATTGTGAAACCTCCCTGGTCTTTGTGGTTGAATCTCTGTTTGACCTGACAGATAATTGTATGTGTGGGGTACAGAGAACAGGTAGTAATTCAAAAGTCATCTTAAACACTGTTATTGCAGTCCATAACAAAGTGGTTAGGAGAAGTGCTGGCTAGCAGAGTAGAACACCTGGTTAGGGGAGGTGCTGGCTAGCAGAGTAGAACACCTGGTTAGGAGAGGTGCTGGCTAGCAGAGTAGAACACCTGTTTAGGAGAGGTAGCTGGCTAGCAGAGTAGAACACCTGTTTAGGAGAGGTGCTGGCTAGCAGAGTAGAACACCTGTTTAGGAGAGGTGCTGGCTAGCAGAGTAGAACACCTGGTTAGGGGAGGTGCTGGCAGCAGAGTAGAACACCTGTTTAGGAGAGGTGCTGGCTAGCAGAGTAGAACACCTTTTTAGGAGAGGTGCTGGCTAGCAGAGTAGAACACCTGTTTAGGAGAGGTGCTGGCTAGCAGAGTAGAACACCTGTTTAGAAGAGGTGCTGGCTAGCAGAGTAGAACACCTGGTTAGGAGAGGTGCTGGCTAGCGGAGTAGAACACCTGTTTAGGCGAGGTGCTGGCTAGCGGAGTAGAACACCTGTTTAGGCGAGGTGCTGGCTAGCGGAGTAGAACACCTGGTTAGGCGAGGTGCTGGCTAGCGGAGTAGAACACCTGGTTAGGCGAGGTGCTGGCTAGCAGAGTAGAACACCTGGTTAGGAGAGGTAGCTGGCTAGCGGAGTAGAACACCTGTTTAGGAGAGGTGCTGGCTAGCAGAGTAGAACACCTGGTTAGGAGAGGTAGCTGGCTAGCGGAGTAGAACACCTGTTTAGGAGAGGTGCTGACTAGCAGAGTAGAACACCTGTTTTGGAGAGGTGCTGGCTAGCAGAGTAGAACACCTGGTTAGGGGAGGTGCTGGCTAGCAGAGTAGAACACCTGTTTAGGAGAGGTGCTGACTAGCAGAGTAGAACACCTGTTTAGGAGAGGTAGCTGGCTAGCAGAGTAGAACACCTGTTTTGGAGAGGTGCTGGCTAGCAGAGTAGAACACCTGGTTAGGAGAGGTGCTGGCTAGCAGAGTAGAACACCTGTTTTGGAGAGGTGCTGGCTAGCAGAGTAGAACACCTGGTTAGGAGAGGTGCTGGCTAGCAGAGTAGAACACCTGTTTAGGAGAGGTGCTGGCTAGCAGAGTAGAACACCTGTTTAGGAGAGGTGCTGGCTAACAGAGTAGAACACCTGGTTAGGGGAGGTGCTGGCTAGCAGAGTAGAACACCTGTTTAGGAGAGGTGCTGGCTAGCAGAGTAGAACACCTGGTTAGGGGAGGTTCTGGCTAGCAGAGTAGAACGCCTGGTTAGGAGAGGTGCTGGCTAGCAGAGTAGAACACCTGTTTAGGAGAGGTGCTGGCTAGCAGAGTAGAACACCTGGTTAGGGGAGGTTCTGGCTAGCAGAGTAGAACACCTGGTTAGGAGAGGTGCTGGCTAGCAGAGTAGAACACCTGTTTAGGAGAGGTGCTGGCTAGCAGAGTAGAACACCTGGTTAGGAGAGGTGCTGGCTAGCAGAGTAGAACACCTGGTTAGGTGAGGTTCTGGCTAGCAGAGTAGAACACCTGTTTAGGAGAGGTGCTGGCTAGCAGAGTAGAACACCTGGTTAGGTGAGGTTCTGGCTAGCAGAGTAGAACACCTGTTTAGGAGAGGTGCTGGCTAGCAGAGTAGAACACCTGGTTAGGAGAGGTAGCTGGCTAGCACCTCTCCATACTGATCTCTCCTCACCACCTCAGGTCCTTATCTCCAGCTATAGTAAGGCTGTGATTAGGTATGGATTGATGGTGGTGGTCTGTGACCTACTAAAGGAAAAAAGCTTTCCTTTACGTAGCCTATATCTGTCCCCTGCGTCCTTGCTCCCTCTGCCTGCTAAAGACACACACACACAAGCGCACGCGGACGCACGCACAAATACACACACACATGTTCATCTGGCCCATAGATAGATGGACCTGATTACCTCATTGATCCTAAGTCATATCTCCCAGCCTAGACCCATGATGGATACTTCTCTGTCCTCTGTATCACTGTCTCCAGTATAATGTGATCCTGGTACACTCTGTCCACTGTATCACTGTCTCCAGTATAATGTGATCCTGGTACACTCTGTCCTCTGTATCACTGTCTCCAGTATAATGTGATCCTGGTACACTCTGTCCTCTGTATCACTGTCTACAGTATAACGTGATCCTGGTACACTCTGTCCACTGTATCACTGTCTCCAGTATAATGTGATCCTGGTACACTCTGTCCTCTGTATCACTGTCTCCAGTATAATGTGATCCTGTTACACTCTGTCCTCTGTATCACTGTCTCCAGTATAATGTGATCCTGGTACACTCTGTCCACTGTATCACTGTCTACAGTATAATGTGATCCTGGTACACCAGTATAATGTGATCCTGGTACACTCTGTCCTCTGTATCACTGTCTACAGTATAATGTGATCCTGGTACACCAGTATAATGTGATCCTGGTACACTCTGTCCTCTGTTTCACTGTCTACAGTATAATGTGATCCTGGTACACTCTGTCCTCTGTATCACTGTCTACAGTATAATGTGATCCTGGTACAACAGTATAATGTGATCCTGGTACACTCTGTCCTCTGTATTACTGTCTCCAGTATAATGTGATCCTGGTACTCTGTCCTCTGTATCACTGTCTACAGTATAACGTGATCCTGGTACACTCTGTCCTCTGTATCACTGTCTACAGTATAATGTGATCCTGGTACACTCTGTCCTCTGTATCACTGTCTACAGTATAATGTGATCCTGGTACACTCTGTCCTCTGTATCACTGTCTCCAGTATAATGTGATCCTGGTACACTCTGTCCCCTGTATCACTGTCTCCAGTATAATGTGATCCTGGTACACTCTGTCCTCTGTCCACTGTCTCCAGTATAATGTGATCCTGGTACACTCTGTCCTCTGTATCACTGTCTCCAGTATAATGTGATCCTGGTACACTCTGTCCTCTGTATCACTGTCTCCAGTATAATGTGATCCTGGTACACTCTGTCCTCTGTCCACTGTCTACAGTATAATGTGATCCTGGTACACTCTGTCCTCTGTATCACTGTCTCCAGTATAATGTGATCCTGGTACACTCTGTCCTCTGTCCACTGTCTACAGTATAATGTGATCCTGGTACACTCTGTCCTCTGTATCACTGTCTCCAGTATAATGTGATCCTGGTACACTCTGTCCTCTGTCCACTGTCTACAGTATAATGTGATCCTGGTACACTCTGTCCTCTGTATCACTGTCTCCAGTATAATGTGATCCTGGTACACTCTGTCCTCTGTCCACTGTCTACAGTATAATGTGATCCAGGTACACTCTGTCCACTGTCTCCAGTATAATGTGATCCTGGTACACTCTGTCCTCTGTATCACTGTCTCTAGTATAATGTGATCCAGGTACAGCCTGTAGCCTGGTCTGGTTTAAAGACTAGTCTAATGCAATATTAACACACTTCTCTACCAGCCCAGCTGATAGCTACAATGTTGTGTTAAAGACAGAGCAAAGCGTCTGTGTGTGTGTGTGTTTATGCGTCTGTTTGAGTGTTTGTGACGTCTGTTAGGTGGAACGAGACATTTGTTATCTGGTAACTTTTCCATCTCTAGCTGACTGTGTTTTCAGACTGTCCCCTGTGACTTGCATCGTGAACTGCAAAATAATCACACATTAGGTGGTGTTTTTTTCTGTCCCTCTCAAAGTCACCGTCCACAAACACGCATAGTGACTCCTCTCTCCTGCCCTCTCCTCTCCTCCCCCCTGCCACTGGGCTCTCCTCTCCTCCCCACTGGGCCCTCTCCTCTCCTCCCCCCTGCCACTGGGCCCTCTCCTCTCCTCCCCCCTGCCACTGGGCTCTCCTCTCCTCCCCACTGGGCCCTCTCCTCCCCCCTGCCACTGGGCCCTCTCCTCCCCCCTGCCACTGGGCCCTCTCCTCTCCTCCCCCCTGCCACTGGGCCCTCTCCTCTCCTCCCCCCTGCCACTGGGCCCTCTCCTCTCCTCCCCCCTGCCACTGGGCCCTCTCCTCTCCTCCCCCCTGCCACTGGGCCCTCTCCTCTCCTCCCCCCTGCCACTGGGCCCTCTCCTCTCCTCCCCCCTGCCACTGGGCCCTCTCCTCTCCTCCCCCCTGCCACTGGGCCCTCTCCTCTCCTCCCCCCTGCCACTGGGTCCTCTCCTCCCGCCTGCCACTGGGCCCTCTCCTCTCCTCCCCACTTGGCCCTCTCCTGTCCTCTCCTCCCCCCTGCCACTGGGCTCTCCTCTCCTCCCCACTGGGCCCTCTCCTGTCCTCTCCTCCCCACTGGGCCCTCTCCTCCCCCCTGCCACTGGGCTCTCCTCTCCTCTCCTCCCCACTTGGCCCTCTCCTGCCTGGCCTTGTTGTGTAGAAGATGGATGGAGATTCATTTTGTTTCATTAGTGGAACCTTCTCTTATTTATAGGCAGGCAGGGGGCAGCTCGGGCGCCTCCATTGTCCCCCTGTGTGGTGTGTGTGTGTTGGGAGGGGTTGATAAACACATTCCTCTATCAGGCAGGGTATTCTCTAAGTAGCTGGACTGTTGTCAGGGAACAATGCTAAGGCTACTGAAGTCTGATAACTATCTGCCTAGTAACAGGCTTCCTTCTTCAGGATTTCCCTGTCAGAATTCATCGTGGGCTGTGTGTCTATCATGTCACTTTGTAAGTAGCCTTAAACTATGTAATGACACCGTAACAGAGAGGACGCATTGATGCTAGAGTTCTGGAACCGTGTCATTCTGGTGTTCTGAACGGGAACAGACGTTATTGTAAAACATTTTAACTTTGAAGTGGTTTTAGTCAGTGGCTGTGTCCCAAATGGCACCCTACTTCATATATAGTGCACTTCTGTTGACCGAGCATGATCCATACGCCTCTGGTCAAAAGTAGTGCACTAGGCTTGTAGGGAATAAGGTGCCATTTGGGAGTCTTGGTAGTTTTTCCAGCATCACATCCCCTGATTCCCCTAGTCCGCCCTTAGTCCTCCCCTAGTCCCAATGCTTCAGATGAACCCTTCCATACACTTTGAGCAGGGACGATAGGAGCACTTTGAGCAGGGACGACGGGTACACTTTGAGCAGGGACGATGGGTACACTTTGAGCAGGGACGATGGGCTCACTTTGAGCAGGGACGACGGGTACACTTTGAGCAGGGACGATGGGTACACTTTGAGCAGGGACGATGGGCTCACTTTGAGCAGGGACGATGGGTGCACTTTGAGCAGGGACGATGGGTTCACTTTGAGCAGGGACGATGGATTCACTTTGAGCAGGGACGATGGGTTCACTTTGAGCAGGGACGATGGGCGCACTTTGAGCAGGGACGATGGGTCACTTTGAGCAGGGACGATGGGTCACTTTGAGCAGGGACGATGGGTGCACTTTGAGCAGGGACGATGGGTGCACTTTGAGCAGGGACGATGGGCGCACTTTGAGCAGGGACGATGGGCGCACTTTGAGCAGGGACGATGGGTGCACTTTGAGCAGGGACGATGGGTCACTTTGAGCAGGGACGATGGGTCACTTTGAGCAGGGACGATGGGTGCACTTTGAGCAGGGACGATGGGCGCACTTTGAGCAGGGACGCTGGGCGCACTTTGAGCAGGGACGATGGGTTCACTTTGAGCAGGGATGATGGGTTCACTTTGAGCAGGGACGACGGGTGCACTTTGAGCAGGGACGACGGGTTCACTTTGAGCAGGGACGACGGGTACACTTTGAGTAGGGACGAATGGGTTCACTTTGAGCAGGGGCGCTGGGCGCACTTTGAGCAGGGACGACGGGTACTGTCTGTTTAGTCATTGTATTGCTGGTTCCATAACGTCTTCCTGCAGCTCTCTTTCCTTGATGAAAGAGATGCTTCTATGCTGTAAACACAAACAGCACGCTCGGCTGACTTTCAGAAAGCAGACTGGATGAGGGGAGAGTAGAGGACAGAGATGGAGAAGAGGAACTGGCCTGGAGGAGAGGAGAGGAGGACAGAAAGAGAGAAGAGGAACCGGGCTGGAGGAGAGGAGAGGAGGACAGTAAGAGAGAAGAGGAACCGGTCTGGAGGAGAGGAGAGGAGGACAGAGATAGAGAAGAGGAACCGGGCTGGAGGAGAGGAGAGGAGGACAGAGAGAGAGAAGAGGAACTGGCCTGGAGGAGAGGAGAGGAGGACAGAGATGGAGAAGAGGAACCGGCCTGGAGGAGAGGAGGACAGAGATAGAGAAGAGGAACCGGCCTGGAGGAGAGGAGAGGAGGACAGAGATAGAGAAGAGGAACCGGCCTGGAGGAGAGGAGGACAGAGATGGAGAAGAGGAACCGGGCTGGAGGAGAGGAGAGGAGGACAGAGAGAGAGAAGAGGAACTGGCCTTCAGGAGAGGAGAGGAGGACAGAGATGGAGAAGAGGAACCGGGCTGGAGGAGAGGAGAGGAGGACAGAGAGAGAGAAGAGGAACCGGTCTGGAGGAGAGGAGAGGAGGACAGAGATGGAGAAGAGGAACCGGCCTGGAGGAGAGGAGAGGAGGACAGAGAGAGAGAAGAGGAACCGGTCTGGAGGAGAGGAGAGGAGGACAGAGATAGAGAAGAGGAACCGGTCTGGAGGAGAGGAGAGGAGGACAGAGATAGAGAAGAGGAACCGGTCTGGAGGAGAGGAGAGGAGGACAGAGATAGAGAAGAGGAACCGGTCTGGAGGAGAGGAGAGGAGGACAGAGAGAAAGAAGAGGACCAACCGCACTTTGAAGAGCAGTTTTTCCTTCATACAGTGTTTTCTAACTGCTCTCTTCAATGAATGTTTCTCAATCCCTGCTGGAGCTGGTAGTTCTCCAATCATACTGTATAATTAGTTCTGAATGTGTGTGCTACATGTATCCAGTTAGACCTGTAGCAGTCGGCTGTCTTCCTCCAGTGTGTACTCCGTTAGCCCGTGTGCTACTGGTTGGAAACTAAGATTACACACGGGCATGCAGGGGATGCTGCTTCAGGTGTACTGATGCTGCTTCAGGTGTACTGATGCTGCTTCATGTTTACCGATGCTGCTTTAGGTTTACTGATGCTGCTTCAGGTTTACTGATGCTGCTTCAGGTTTACGGATGCTGCTTCATGTTTACTGATGCTGCTTCAGGTTTACTGATGCTGCATTAGGTTTATTGATGCTGCATTAGGTTTATTGATGCTGCTTCAGGTTTACTGATGCTACTTCATGTTTACTGATGCTGTAACATGATGTCATATCATGACCAATCCAACTTTTGATAAATTGATGTGTCAATGTAAAAAAAAACCGTTTCCACTCCACAGCCTCCTTTCTCCCAGCAAAGTAAAGCGGACATGACAGTCTGTTTAGAGCTGGCTGAGAACTGACAGTACAGGCAGCAACACACACACACACACCAACACACACACACCAACACACACACACCAACACACACACACACACACACACACACACACACACACACACACACACACACACACACACACACACACACACACACACACACACACACACACACACACACACACACACACACACCACACACACACACACCAACACACACACACACACACACACACACACACACACACACACACACACACACACACACACGTTGTTCTTCTATCCTCGTGGGGGACCTAAAATAAATTCCCATTTTGTGTTTGAGTGACGTTTTCCGTCTCCGTGTTGATGGCTGCGTGTTCAGTCTAATCGACGTCAACAGCCCAGCCAGCGCGTCAGGGAGCGTATGCAGGAACAACTAGAGCAGTCACATTGATCTGTGACTCGGTGGTTGGAGGAAAGTGTTCAGGCTCGATACATTTTTTCTTTCTTCTTCTCCTTCAACATAACTAACACACATTATTTCTGCATGACAGAAGCCATGTTAAAGTAGAAAGAAGAGACATCATTCATACATAACACAACGCCCGTAGTGCCATTAGGACACCAGGGTTACAAGGTTTGGCAACGTGTCTATGCTAAGTCCTCCTGAGGATCTGCCTTTTTACTGAGGCTGCTGGGAAACGACTGACAACGCAGCTCTTAGCTCCCCCCTGTAGACAACTACTGGAGAACCTTTATTTCTATTGCTTTTAAATATTTTAAATTATTTAAAAAAAATCTTATTAACACTTTGTTCTAGCTAGCTATTTGTGTAGGTAGCTATCAAGTAAACACAATGATATAGTAACTTGTTGGCTGTGCCTCCTTCCAGTGTTTTAGTACTAGTCTGTAATCTCAGGACTTAACCTGTGGCTTCACACTAAACACTAGTGATCACAGCCTGCGCTGCGGGCGCTAGGGTCGTTCCATGTGATTACAGCAGGCCATCTGGGTCGTTCCATGTGATTACAGCAGGCCATCTGGGTCGTTCCATGTGATTATAGTCACCCATCTGGGTCGTTCCATTTCAGTCACCCATCTGGGTCGTTCCATGTTATTACAGTCACCCATCTGGGTCGTTCCATGTGATTACAGTCACCCATCTGGGTCGTTCCATGTGATTACAGTCACCCATCTGGGTCGTTCCATGTGATTACAGTCACCCATCTGGGTCGTTCCATGTTATTACAGTCACCCATCTGGGTCGTTCCATGTTATTAGTCACCCATCTGGGTCGTTCCATGTTATTAGTCACCCATCTGGGTCGTTCCATGTTATTACAGTCACCAATCTGGGTCGTTCCATGTGATTACAGTCACCCATCTGGGTCGTTCCATGTTATTACAGTCACCCATCTGGGTCGTTCCATGTTATTACAGTAACCCATCTGGGTCGTACCATGTTATTACAGTCACCCATCTGGGTCGTTCCATGTCATTTCAGTCACCCATCTGGGTCGTTCCATGTCATTTCAGTCACCCATCTGGGTCGTTCCATGTGATTACAGTCACCCATCTGGGTCGTTCCATGTTATTACAGCAGGCCATCTGGGTCGTTCCATGTTATTACAGTCACCCATCTGGGTCGTTCCATGTGATTACAGTCACCCATCTGGGTCGTTCCATGTGATTACAGTCACCCATCTGGGTCGTTCCATGTTATTACAGTCACCCATCTGGGTCGTTCCATGTGATTACAGTCACCCATCTGGGTTGTTCCATGTGATTACTGTAACCCATCTGGGTCGTTCCATGTTATTACAGCAGGCCATCTGGGTCGTTCCATGTTATTACAGCAGGCCATCTGTGTCGTTCCATGTGATTACAGTCACCCATCTGGGTCGTTCCATGTTATTACAGTAACCCATCTGGGTCGTTCCATGTTATTACAGTCACCCATCTGGGTCGTTCCATGTGATTACAGTCACCCATCTGGGTCGTTCCATGTGATTACAGTCACCCATCTGGGTCGTTCCATGTGATTACAGTCACCCATATGGGTCGTTCCATGTGATTACAGTCACACATCTGGGTCGTTCCATGTTATTACAGTCACCCATCTGGGTCGTTCCATGTTATTACAGTCACCCATCTGGGTCGCTCCATGTTATTACAGTCACCCATCTGGGTCGTTCCATGTTATTACAGTCACCCATCTGGGTCGTTCCATGTGATTACAGTCACCCATCTGGGTCGTTCCATGTTATTACAGTAACCCATCTGGGTCGTTCCATGTGATTACAGTCACCCATCTGGGTCGTTCCATGTTATTACAGTAACCCATCTGGGTCGTTCCATGTTATTACAGTCACCCATCTGGGTCTTTCCATGTGATTACAGTCACCCATCTGGGTCGTTCCATGTGATTACAGTCACCCATCTGGGTTGTTCCATGTGATTACAGTCACCCATCTGGGTCGTTCCATGTGATTACAGTCACCCATCTGGGTCGTTCCATGTTATTACAGTAACCCATCTGGGTCGTTCCATGTTATTACAGTAACCCATCTGGGTCGTTCCATGTTATTACAGTCACCCATCTGGGTCGTTCCATGTCATTACAGTCACCCTTCTGGGTCGTTCCATGTTATTACAGTAACCCATCTGGGTCGTTCCATGTCATTACGGTCACCCTTCTGGGTCGTTCCATGTTATTACAGTCACCCATCTGGGTCGTTCCATGTCATTACAGTCACCCTTCTGGGTCGTTCCATGTTATTACAGTAACCCATCTGGGTCGTTCCATGTCATTACAGTCACCCTTCTGGGTCGTTCCATGTTATTACAGTCACCCATCTGGGTCGTTCCATGTCATTACAGTCACCCTTCTGGGTCGTTCCATGTCATTACAGTCACCCATCTGGGTCGCTCCATGTCATTACAGTCACCCATCTGGGTCGTTCCATGTGTTTACAGTCACCCATCTGGGTCGTTCCATGTGATTACCGTCACCCATCTGGGTCGTTCCATGTGTTTACAGTCACCCATCTGGGTCGTTCCATGTGATTACAGTAACCCATCTGGGTCGTTCCATTTTAGTAACCCATCTGGGTCGTTCCATGTTATTACAGTAACCCATCTGGGTCGTTCCATTTCAGTAACCCATCTGGGTCGTTCCATGTGATTACAGTAACCCATCTGGGTCGTTCCATTTCAGTCACCCA
Source organism: Salvelinus fontinalis (assembly GCF_029448725.1). Taxonomy (NCBI): domain Eukaryota; kingdom Metazoa; phylum Chordata; class Actinopteri; order Salmoniformes; family Salmonidae; genus Salvelinus; species Salvelinus fontinalis. Next base: position 1,092,879 of record NC_074681.1, read on the forward strand.
TCTGGGTCGTTCCATGTTATTACAGTCACCCATCTGGGTCGTTCCATGTTATTACAGTCACCCATCTGGGTCGTTCCATGTGATTACAGTCACCCATCTGGGTCGTTCCATGTTATTACAGTCACCCATCTGGGTCGTTTCATGTGATTACAGTCACCCATCTGGGTCGTTCCATGTTATTACAGTCACCCATCTGGGTCGTTCCATGTTATTACAGTAGGCCATGTTATCCACCATCTCAGAATGCTCTGAAATCATTTCTGTAGTTAGAAACAGGTAAGTTTAGCACCCAGGCAGCATTATTTTGTTAAAATATAATTTGATCTCTGAGAAATTAAGCTAAATGATTGCACCCCTGGTTGGTAATAAAAAATAAAAACTCTCTCTCAATTCAATTCAAGGGGCTTTATTGGTATGGGAAACGTGTGTTAACATTGCCAAAGCAAGTGAAGTAGATAATATACAAGAGTGAAATAAACAATTAAATCTCTGTCTCTCTCTTTCTCTCTGCTGGTGGCTTCCTATCTTCCCCCTCCTCATCTCTTTGGTCCTCTGCAGAGTCATGTGGATATATGGCTTCATTTGCTAACACAGCCCTGCTCAGGACTCAGACAGAGAGAGATGGAGAGAGGGGGGAGAGACTGATGGAGGGAGAAAGAGAGAGATGGAGAGGGGGGGGATAGGCTGATGGAGGGAGAGAAAGAGAGAGATGGAGAGGGGGGATAGTCTGATGAAGGGAGAAAGAGGTAGAGAGAGATTGGGAGAGACTGATGGAGAGACGGAGAGAGAAAGAGAGAGAGACAGATACGGAGAGGGGGAGAGACTGATGGAGGTGGAGAGGGGGGAGAGACTGATGGAGGGAGAGAGAGAGAGACAGAGACGGAGAGGGGGATAGACTGGAGGGAGAGAGAGAGGTGGAGAGGGGGAGAGTCTGATGGAGGGAGCGAGAGACGGAGAGGGAGGGAGAGACTGATGGAGGGAGAAAGACAGACTGAGAGGGGGAGAGTCTGATGGAGGGAGACAGACAGAGAGAGACTGATGGAGGAAGAAAGAGAGAAAGAGAGAGAGACAGATGGAGAGAGATGGAGGGAGAGAGAGAGACGGAAAGGGGGAGTGACTGATGGATGGAGAAAGAGAGAGAGATAGAGTCTGATAGCGATGGGAAAGGTAGAAAGATACAGAGAGAGAGAGAGAGATTTATTGGGTCTTTCATCTCCAACATAACAGCACAACATCAGCACATAGATCATAACAATGGATATCACCAGTGAAATCACAACAACAAACAACATTTGGTTTCAGTTCATGGGATAAGCAACTTTTCTATACAGTTTAGATGTATGGTACGGATGGAGAGAGAGACAGAGTGATGGAGAAACAGAGAGAGAGAGAAACAGTGATTAGACTTAGTAGAATGAGCCTTTATTGCAATGAAGACAGGGTTTGTGTTACATAACAGATAGCCTTTGTGATACATAACAGATAACCTTATCCTTCAAATCAAATGTATTTATATAGCCCTTCTTACATCAGCTGATATCTCAAAGTGCTGTACAGAAACCTTCTGCTGCTCTTGTAGGACTGTGTCTCTTTGGAAGGTTGCCAGTCCACCTTTATGCCTTTTTGAAGGCTGCTGCTACTCTCTGTTTATTATCTATGCATCATAGTCACTTTACCCCTACCAATATATGACCTCGACTAGCCTGTCCCACCGCACATTGACTCTGTACCGGTACCCCCTGTATATAGTCTCCACATTGACTCTGTACCGGTACACCCTGTATATAGCCTCCACATTGGCTCTGTACCGGTACCCCCTGTATATAGCCTCCACATTGACTCTGTACCGGTACCCCCTGTATATAGCCTCCACATTGACTCTGTACCGGTACCCCCCTGTATATAGCCTCCACATTGACTCTGTGATGGTACCCCCTGTATATAGTCTCCACATTGACTCTGTACCGGTACCCCCTGTATATAGCCTTCACATTGACTCTGTACCGGTACCCCCTGTATATAGCCTCCACATTGACTCTGTACCTTAACACCCTGTATATAGCCTCCACATTGACTCTGTACCGTAATACCCTGTATATAGCCTCCACATTGACTCTGTACTGGTACCCCCTGTATATAGCCTCCACATTGACTCAGTACCGGTACCCCCTGCATATAGCCTCCACATTGACTCTGTACCGGTACCCCCTGTATATAGCCTCCACATTGACTCTGTACCAGTACCCCCTGTATATAGCCTCCACATTGACTCTGTACCGGCACCCCCTGTATATAGCCTCCACATTGACTCTGTACCGTAACACCCTGTATATAGACTCCACATTGACTCTGTACCGGTACCCCCTGTATATAGCCTCCACATTGACTCTGTACGAGTACCCCCCTGTAGATAGCCTCCACATTGACTCTGTACCGGTACCCACCTGTATATAGTCTCCACATTGACTCTGTACTGGTACCACCTGTATATAGCCTCCACATTGACGCTGTACCGGTACCCCCTGTATATAGCCTCCACATTGACGCTGTACCGGTACCCCCTGTATATAGCCTCCACATTGACTCTGTACCGGTACCCCCAGTATATAGTCTCCACATTGACTCTGTACCGGTACCCCCTGTATATAGCCTCCACATTGACTCTGTACCGGTACCCCCAGTATAAAGCCTCCACATTGACTCTGTACCGTAACCCCCTGTATATAGCCTCCACATTGACTCTGTACCGGTACCCCTGTATATAGCCTCCACATTGACTCTGTACCGGTACCCCCTGTATACCTGAACACCGTCTATATTCAGGTAGTCTATAGTCAGTAGTCTATAGTCAGTAGTCTATAGTCAGTAGTCTATAGTCAGTCGTCAATAGTCAGTCGTCTATAGTCAGTAGTCTATAGTCAGTAGTCTATAGTCAGTAGTCTATAGTCAGTAGTCTATATTCAGTAGTCTATATTCAGTAGTCTATAGTCAGTAGTCTATAGTCAGTAGTCTATAGTCAGTAGTCTATGTTCAGTAGTCTATAGTCAGTAGTCTATATTCAGTAGTCTATAGTCAGTAGTCTATAGTCAGTAGTCTATAGTCAGGTGGTCTATATTCAGTAGTCTATATTCAGGTGGTCTATAGTCAGGTGGTCTATATTCAGGTGTTCTATACACAGGTGGTCTATTGTCAGGTGGTCTATATTCAGGTGGTCTATATTCAGGTGGTCTATATTCAGGTGGTCTATGTTCAGTAGGCTATATTCAGTAGTCTATATTCAGGTGGTCTATATTCAGTAGTCTATATTCAGTAGTCTATATTCAGGTGGTCTATAGTCAGGTGGTCTATAGTCAGGTGGTCTATAGTCAGGTGTTCTATACACAGGTGGTCTATATTCAGGTGGTCTATATTCAGGTGGTCTATACACAGGTGGTCTATATACAGGTGGTCTATACACAGGTGGTCTATAGTCAGGTGGTCTATAGTCAGTAGTCTATATTCAGGTGGTCTATACACAGGTGGTCTATATACAGGTGGTCTATACACAGGTGGTCTATATTCAGGTGGTCTATAGTCAGTAGTCTATATTCAGGTGGTCTATAGTCAGGTGGTCTATAGTCAGTAGTCTATATTCAGGTGGTCTATACACAGGTGGTCTATACACAGGTTGTCTATAGTCAGTAGTCTATATTCAGGTGGTCTATATTCAGGTGGTCTATAGTCAGGTGGTCTATATTCAGGTGGTCTATAGTCAGGTGGTCTATATTCAGGTGGTCTATAGTCAGGTGGTCTATAGTCAGGTGTCAGTAGTCTATACACAGGTAGTCTATACTGAGGTTGTCTATATTCAGGTGGTCTATATTCAGGTGGTCTATATTCAGGTGGTCTATATTCAGGTGGTCTATACTATGTAGTCTGTGTTCAGGTGATCTATATTCAGGTAGTCTATATTCAGGTGGTCTATATTCAGGTGGCCTATATTCAGGTGGCCTTATACTCAGGTGGTCTATATTTAGGTGGTCTATACTCAGGTGGTCTATATTCAGGTAGTCTATATTAGGTGGTCTATACTCAGGTGGTCTATATTCAGGTGGTCTATATTCAGGTGGTCTATATTCAGTAGTCTATATTCAGTGGTCTATATTCAGTAGTCAGGTGGTCTATACTCAGTAGTCTATATTCAGGTGGTCTATAGTCAGTAGTCTATATTCAGGTGGTCTATACTCAGGTGGTCTATATTCAGGTGGCCTATATTCAGTAGTCTGTGTTCAGGTGGTCTATATTCAGGTGGTCTATATTCAGTAGTCTATATTCAGTAGTCTATATTCAGTAGTCTATATTCAGTAGTCTATATTCAGTAGTCTATATTCAGTAGTCAGGTGGTCTATACTCAGGTGGTCTATATTCAGGTGGTCTATATTCAGTGGTCTATATTCAGGTGGTCTATACACAGGTGGTCTATATTCAGGTGGTTGATATTCAGGTGGTCTATACTCAGGTGGTCTATATTCAGGTGCTCTATACTCAGGTGGTCTATATTCAGGTGGTCTATATTCAGGTGGTCTATATTCAGGTGGTCTATATTCAGGTGGTCTATATTCAGGTGGTCTATACACAGGTGGTCTATACACAGGTGGTCTATATTCAGGTGGTCTATATTCAGGTGGTCTATATTAAGGTGGTCTATATTAAGGTGGTCTATATTCAGGTGGTCTATATTCAGGTAGTCTATATTCAGTAGTCTATTTTCAGGTGAACACCCAAGTACAGGTTCTCTACTGTCTAGCAAGTAAAAGGATTTGTTCTACTTCGGACAACGACTGTTTGTTTTGATTCATTTAAATATCAAATTCTTCCTGTTTCAGATACACATCGTCAGATATTTACTATAGAATTGTTTTTAATGTCGTCAGACTGTCTGAGATTCTAGTCACGGTTCCCTTTCTCTTCTTCCTCTGGCCTCTTGTGATTCCCCTGGGTCTTCCTCCTCTTTGTTTCCTGCTATTTCAGTCACTATCCATGTTTTCCCAGTGTTTCTGGGCGTGCTGGAGCTAACGTATCTGAGGTATTTTTCCCACACCTCCTTCCCTCTGTTAGCCTTACCCTCCCCTCCCCTCCCCTCCCCTCCCCTCCCATCTCTATGTCAACACCATGGGGTTGGTTATTCCGGACTTTGGACCAGAGCGACAGATCAGGTGGTGTCCTTTCTCTGTTTCGAAGCACAATAGTCTGAATATAAAATAGGCCTTACTCAACAGTTGTGGATGAAATTGCAGTTTCACCCTGGCTACCACCTGAAGAAACATTGAGTCGGCTTCAATTTAACTTCTCTTTCTGCTAGAATTGGAAACTATTTGTTCTGCCTGTACAGAAAGATGAGTAATATTAATGTAACCAGTGAAAATATTTGGATAAAATGTCATGTTTTACTCCAGTATTCTCCAGACCCAGGCTTTGTGCCCTCCTCACTGTGAGGCCTCTGAGACTGTAAAACCTTCAGTCTAGTCTCTCAGACCCATCGGTACCGTTGGACCCTGTTTGTGAGTGGAGACTGTAAAACCTTCAGTCTCAGACCCATCGGTACCGTTGGACCCTGTCTGTGAGTGGAGACTGTAAAACCTTCAGTCTAGTCTCTCAGACCCATCGGTACCGTTGGACTCTCTGTGAGTGGAGACTGTAAAACCTTCAGTCTAGTCTCTCAGACCCATCGGTACCGTTGGACCCTGTCTGTGAGTGGAGACTGTAAAACCTTCAGTCTCTCAGACCCATTGGTACCGTTGGACTCTCTGTGAGTGGAGACTGTAAAACCTTCAGTCTCTCAGACCCATCGGTACCGTTGGACCCTGTCTGTGAGTGGAGACTGTAAAACCTTCAGTCTCTCAGACCCAGGCTTTGTGCCCTCCTCACTGTGAGGCCTCTGAGACTGTAAAACCTTCAGTCTAGTCTCTCAGACCCATCGGTACCGTTGGACTCTCTGTGAGTGGAGACTGTAAAACCTTCAGTCTAGTCTCTCAGACCCATCAGTACCATTGGACTCTGTCTGTGTGTGGAGACTGTAAAACCTTCAGTCTCTCAGACCCATCGGTACCGTTGGACCCTGTCTGTGAGTGGAGGCTATATACCAGGCCTTGTTTAGACAGCTGTTGATCAGGGGACCTCTAATTGGTTGGCCCTCTGATGGAGACACCTCATTGGGTGGCCATCTTCCGTTGGAGACACCTCATTGGCTAGCCAGGCCTCTTGTTGACATGCCATCATCGTCAGTGATTTTGTCCAAGACTCAAGTGGTCCCAGAAACAAGCTGGAGGTGCTGTGTGTGCTGTGTGTGCTGTGTGTGTGTGTGTGTGTGTGTGTGTGTGTGTGTGTGTGTGTGTGTGTGTGTGTGTGTGTGTGTGCGTGTGCGTGCTCACAGCCTTATGTGGTACCTAGTTACTTTATGGTACCACCTGTCCAACTATAAACTCTCAAGTGGTGTGAGGTCTGTGTGTGTGTGTGTGTGTGTGTGTGTGTCTGTCTGTCTCTCTGTGTGTGTGTGTGTCTGTCTGTCTCTCTGTGTATGTGTGTGAGAGGGGTGGTGTTTTTGTTTAGTCCTATGTGCCTGAGTGTGCAGTTGGGATATTTTACGATAGACTATTAGAGAAGACTATTAGAGAAGACTATTAGCTAAGACTATTAGCTAAGACTATTAGATAAGACTATTAGATAAGACTATTAGATAAGACTATTAGATAAGACTATTAGATAAGACTATTAGAGAAGACTATTAGAGAAGACTATTAGAGAAGACTATTAGAGAAGACTATTAGAGAAGACTATTAGAGAAGACTATTAGAGAAGACTATTAGAGAAGACTATTAGAGAAGACTATTAGAGAAGACTATTAGAGAAGACTATTAGAGAAGACTATTAGAGAAGACTATTAGAGAAGACTATTAGAGAAGTCTATTAGAGAAGACTATTAGAGAAGACTATTAGAGAAGACTATTAGAGAAGACTATTAGAGAAGACCATTAGAGAAGCCCATTAGAGAAGCCCATTAGAGAAGCCCATTAGAGAAGCCCATTAGAGAAGCCCATTAGAGAAGCCCATTAGAGAAGACTATTAGAGAAGACTATTAGATATTAGATAGACTATAGGCTACTTTCAAATCAGATTGAATTAGATCCATTCCATGTGTCGTCTGTGTGTTTATTAAATCTCCATGATCTGGAGCAGCTGCTCTTCCTGGGCTCCACACAAAACACGACACAAAACACGACACAAAACAGCGGTACGCTGACGGACAGGGACTGTCTGAATGCTGTATTGGCTGTAACCCTGTTTGTCCTTTCCGTTTCCTGCTGCTGAGACTGATAAAGTGGGCAGGGATTCAAATACACACTTAATCATAGTTTACTGAGATGTATATATCACATGGTTGTTTTATGACCAATGCCTGTTTGACGTCTCAGTTTGTTGGGGGTGATTTATTGCCAGGCCCGTTCTGCTAGCGCTTTGTCGCTACGCTAGCCCCGTCAGCCATTTACTCCGTGCTCTGCGAAACGACAACGTCAATAATCACTTTAAAATAAATTCTAATTGAAGTGCGGCACTCTGGTCTGTCTCCTAGGCTGGCTCTAGTACATATCCCATCCTGTCTCTCTCTCTCTCTCTCTCTCTCTCTCTCTCTCTCTCTCTCTCTCCCTCTCCCTCTCCCTCTCCCTCTCTCTCTCTCTCTCTCTCTCTCTCTCTCTCTCTCTCTCTCTCGTATGTGTTTTATACATTAACCATTTCTGTTACGTCTAAATGTTACAATACACAGGTTCTTCATCGTTTTAACAGAAAACCCATACAAAACCGTAGTTTAAACGTTAACATTTGTTTTGACATTTGTCACATCCCTAGGTTTATGAACCTTCTATGAATCTTGTATTCAATTCTTCAGTATCTTTTCCATGTGGGATTTGGGACACAGTCTGGCTCCTGGTTGGCCCGCCGATTTGATTTGCAGCTGAAAGGCACGGGGAGGGACGGAGGGGGGAGGAGGGAGGGATAGAATGAGGGATGGATCGTTTCCCAGGAGGTAGTTGCCAACTCTAGAAGTGATTTATAGCGGTCCTTGGGTTTTGTTAAATGTTCAGTCAACCGGACTAAATACCTATTGCCACTATATCACTTGGAAGTGGATGTATTTATGTAGACTAGGCTACTCAACACTATAGGTCTGTCCCAAGAGGCACCCTATTCCCTATGTAGCGCACTGATTTTGACAAGGGCCCATAGAAAATAGGGTGCCATTTGTGACCTATATCATATTATGGTAGATGTAGATGGTTTGCAAGGCAACACTCTGAGGAGATTGTTCTGTGGTAGAGGCTTTTCTAGGGAGGAGATTGTTCTGTGGTAGAGGCTCTCAGGTCTCTCTGAGGAGGCGATTGTTCTGTGGTAGAGGCCTCTCTGTGGAGGAGATTGACCTGTGGTAGAGGCCTCTCTGTGGAGGAGATTGACCTGTGGTAGAGGCCTCTCTGAGGAGGAGATTGACCTGTGGTAGAGGCCTCTGTGGAGGAGATTGACCTGTGGTAGAGGCCTCTCTCTGAGGAGGAGATTGACCTGTGGTAGAGGCCTCTCTCTGAGGAGGAGATTGACCTGTGGTAGAGGCCTCTGTGGAGGAGATTGACCTGTGGTAGAGGCCTTTCTGTGGAGGAGATTGACCTGTGGTAGAGGCCTCTCTGAGGAGGAGATTGACCTGTGGTAGAGGCCTCTGTGGAGGAGATTGACCTGTGGTAGAGGCCTCTGTGGAGGAGATTGACCTGTGGTAGAGGCCTCTGTGGAGGAGATTGACCTGTGGTAGAGGCCTCTCTCTGAGGAGGAGATTGACCTGTGGTAGAGGCCTCTGTGGAGGAGATTGACCTGTGGTAGAGGCCTCTCTAGAAAGAGATTGATCTGTGGTAGAGGCCTCTGTGGAGGAGATTGACCTGTGGTAGAGGCCTCTGTGGAGGAGATTGACCTGTGGTAGAGGCCTCTCTGAGGAGGAGATTGACCTGTGGTAGAGGCCTTTCTGAGGAGGAGATTGTTCTGTGGTAGAGTCATATCCGGAGAAATCCATAGGAACGCGGCAGGTAGCCTAGCGGTTAGAGGCAGGTAGCCTAGCGGTTAGAGGCAGGTAGCCTAGCGGTTAGAGGCAGGTAGCCTAGCGGTTAGAGGCAGGTAGCCTAGCGGTTAGAGGCAGGTAGCCTAGCGGTTAGAGGCAGGTAGCCTAGCAGTTAGAGGCAGGTAGCCTAGCGGTTAGAGCTATGGGCCAGTAACCAAAAAGGTCGCTGGTTCAAATACCCAAGCCGACAAGGTGAAAATGTGTCTCTGCCTTTGAGCGAGGAACTTAACCCTAATTTACTCCAGTGGTGCCGTACTACTATGCCTGACCCTGTAAAACAACACATTTCACTGCACCTATCTGGTGTATGTGACAATAAAACATTATCTTAGATGTGAGTCACTGATAACTGATGCTGTACTGGCATGATGGAACGTGATTGGAGTTACAGGTGTGTGTGTGTGTGTGTGTGTGTGTGTGTGTGTGTGTGTGTGTGTGTGTGTGTGTGTGTGTTTGTGTGACGTTTTTATGACAGTGGTGTCACGTAGGATGTGCGTCATCGATTTCATCAATTAAATGTCTGTTGTTTACAGTTTGATGACGGCCTAAATTCACCTCCAGGCGATTTTCAAAGGTAAAGCAACAGCTCAAACTGATGAAGCAACCAACACCTCGTGGTACAAGGCCTCTCCCCTGTTTGACCTAGATAGCGGGTGTGTGTGTGTGTTGATATGTAGGCTACGTATTGTCCTTTTTTTTTTTTTAAATGTACGTAGTTCTGTCCTTGAGCTGTTCTTGCCTATTTAATGTTCTGTATTATGTCATGTTTCCTGTTCTGTGTGGAACCCCAGGAAGAGTAGCTGCTGCTTTTACAACAGTCAATGGGGATCCTAATAATATACCGAAAGTGCCGTTAATGACGTTTGGGTGCTGACATCACCACGTTCAGGCCTTATGTGGCGTTTAGGCCTTATGTGACGTTTAGGCCTTATGTGGCGTTTAGGCCTTATGTGGCGTTTAGGCCTCATGTGACGTTTAGGCCTTGTGGCGTTTAGGCCTCATGTGACGTTTAGGCCTCATGTGACGTTTAGGCCTTATGTGACGTTTAGGCCTTATGTGACATTTAGGCCTTATGTGGCGTTTAGGCCTTATGTGACGTTTAGGCCTTATGTGGCGTTTAGGCCTTATGTGGCGTTTAGGCCTTATGTGGCGTTTAGGCCTTATGTGGCATTTAGGCCTTATGTGGCGTTTAGGCCTCATGTGACGTTTAGGCCTTATGTGACGTTTAGGCCTTATGTGACGTTTAGGCCTTATGTGACATTTAGGCCTTATGTGGCGTTTAGGCCTCATGTGACGTTTAGGCCTTATGTGGCGTTTAGGCCTTATGTGGCGTTTAGGCCTTATGTGGCATTTAGGCCTTATGTGGCGTTTAGGCCTCATGTGACGTTTAGGCCTCATGTGACGTTTAGGCCTCATGTGGCGTTTAGGCCTCATGTGGCGTTTAGGCCTCATGTGGCGTTTAGGCCTCATGTGGCGTTTAGGCCTTATGTGACGTTTAGGCCTTATGTGACGTTTAGGCCTTATGTGCTGACCTCGTCAATGATGAGTCATCCGTGTGTTCTCTAACATCTAACCTGATAGAAAAGTTGTTTATCACTTCGAACCTTGGTCATTAGTCACACATCTTGCACTTTTAATGTCTTAGTTAGACTAATCAGAGTCTGTCACTTCTTAGGCTAGATATCGGCTAGGCTATCTGCATGATAGACAGGCTAGATATTGGCTAGGCTATCTGAATGATAGATATTGGCTAGGCTATCTGAACGATAGATATTGGCTAGGCTATCTGAATGATAGATATTGGCTAGGCTATCTGAATGATAGATATTGGCTAGGCTATCTGAACGATAGATATTGGCTAGGCTATCTGAATGACAGACAGGCTAGATATTGGCTAGGCTATCTGAACGATAGATATTGGCTAGGCTATCTGAACGATAGATATTGGCTAGGCTATCTGAATGATAGACAGGCTAGATATTGGCTAGGCTATCTGAACGATAGATATTGGCTAGGCTATCTGAACGATAGATATTGGCTAGGCTATCTGAACGATAGATATTGGCTAGGCTATCTGAACGATAGATATTGGTTATGTCGTGACTTTACTTTCATTAATCTGATGCCTGTTATTTATCTAATCACAGTCGTCCTGAACTACAGAGCTCACTCTACTTCCACTCGCTGTGGAAGAGGACGGTTTGAAGACAGGCTAGCCAGCCGTGTTGATGGTTCTCACCGGGGTGATGAGAGGAGTGTACTGCGGTGATTTGACAAGAGTAGTAGAATGGTCCCGCTTCAATGCGCTTTTCTAGAGACTAATCAGCCGTACCAGTGATTGTCCGTGAGGTGACTATCGTCTCTACCTCGTGTTCAGATTTCAGAGTTCCAGTCACTTTGGACGTGAGCTGCAGCTTGACACCTCTCTGGTCTGATATGTCAATTCTTAACCCGTCGTTTTTTTATACAGGTCTTCAAAAAGGGGCAGTTCCGTCAGGCTGACACGCTGTCTGACCTCACTCAAGGGGGCGGGGACTACTTACTTCTACAAAGTTATAGAACTAATTCCCTCTTATAGCTTCTAAGATCACATCCCCCTCTTAACAAAAACACTTTCATCCTTTTTGTCCTGTGGGGTGTGAACTATCAACCCCCCACTAGCCCCCCCCCCCCCCCCCCCCCCGCTCCTCACAGGACAATTATCTGAAGGACAGACAGGCTAGATAGGACATTGGTTATCTGAAGGACAGACAGGCTAGATAGGACATTGGTTATCTGAAGGACAGACAGGCTAGATAGGACATTGGTTATCTGAAGGACAGACAGGCTAGATAGGACATTGGTTAGCTGAAGGACGTGTTCTTAGCTTGAATATGTTTCCTCCATTGAGCACTCAGTCTCCTGCCCCCAGCACTAAAGCCTTAACAATTAACCAGACAGGATTGCCTTGTAAACCAAGGCCCAGTAAAACCAGCCAACCAGGTCACAGGACATTAGTCTTTGTTGACTGAATGTCAATGCTCTGCCTCGTCTCTCTCCACTCTCTCTCCCCCCTGGAAAACTACATGCACCATCAGGCTTGGTGTGGAGACTGGAAACAACTAAGGATTGCGTCCCAAATTGCACCCTATTCCCTAATAGTGCACTACTTTAGACCATAGCCCCCAATAGGCCCTGGTCAAAACTAGTGCACTACATAGGGCCTAGGGTGCCATTTAGGATGCATATGATGGTTTGTGAAGCTGTTGGGGGAAGTAATTTGGTTACCTTCAGCTAGTCCTTCATTTGATTACATGGAGATCAGCTCAGCATGTCGGCCTAGTTATTCTCTGGAGTTTTCAGACTTCTGGCTTTCTCCGAGCAGCCAAAACGGCAGCCTATTCCCTATATAGTGCACTACTTTAGACCAGAGGCCTGTGGGTCCTGTTCAAAATTAGTGCACTATGGAATAGGGTGGATCTGGGATGCATTCTCTATGCTGAGGTAAAAACGAACACTGTGTTTTGTTGCTGCCTGAGGTAAAACGAGGGGGGAGGGAGGGAGGGAGGGATGGGGAGGGAGGGAGAGGGGGAGAGGAGGAGGTGGTGGGAGGGAGGGAGGGAGGGAGGGAGAGGGGGTGGGGGGGAGGGAGAGGTGGTGAGAGAGGGAGGGAGAGGTGGTGGGAGGGGGAGAGGAGGTGGTGGGAGGGAGGGATGGCCAAAACAAACGTCCATCGTTGGTCCGTCCATCGTTGGACCGTCCATCGTCGGACCGTCCATCGTCGGACCGTCCATCGTCGGACCGTCCATCGTCGGTCCGTCCATCGTCGGTCCGTCCATCGTCTGTCCGTCCATTGTCTGTCCGTCCATCATTGGTCCGTCCATCGTCGGTCCGTCCATCGTCGGTTCGTCCATCGTCTGTCCGTCCATCGTCGGTCCGTCCATCGTCTGTCCGTCCATCGTCGGTCCGTCCATCGTCGGTCCGTCTCTACCAGCATAGTACTCCCTGGCTGAGGCAGAACGGCACCACAATGTCCATCTGTCTGTCTGTCTGTGCAGAGCTATTCAGACATACCTATTCTGCTGTCTCTTAAATCAATTATTCCTCGAAGCCAGCCGACATCCAGCATCTCTGCGTCTAACACAGTGTCCTGAACCCTCGAAGCCAGCCGACATCCAGCATCTCTGCGTCTAACACAGTGTCCTGAACCCTCGAAGCCAGCCGACATCCAGCATCTCTGCCTCTAACACAGTGTCCTGAACCCTCGAAGCCAGCCGACATCCAGCATCTCTGCCTCTAACACAGTGTCCTGAACCCTCGAAGCCAGCCGACATCCAGCATCTCTGCCTCTAACACAGTGTCCTGAACCCTCGAAGCCAGCCGACATCCAGCATCTCTGCCTCTAACACAGTGTCCTGAACCCTCGAAGCCAGCCGACATCCAGCATCTCTGCGTCTAACACAGTGTCCTGAACCCTCGAAGCCAACCGACATCCAGCATCTCTGCCTCTAACACAGTGTCCTGAACCCTCGAAGCCAGCCGACATCCAGCATCTCTGCCTCTAACACAGTGTCCTGAACCCATTCGGTGTTTACATCGACTGTTTCAAAGCACTCCAAAAACATGCCCCTGGTTGCAAGTTTCATGTTTTAACAATGAAGTACTCAATAACAATGTATTACTAGAAGGAGAAAAAAACACGAAAAATACACTACATGACCAGAAGTATGTGGACACCTGCTCGTCAAACATCTCATTCCAAAATCATGGGCATTAATATGGAGTTGGTCCCCACTTTGCTGCTATAACAGCCTCCACTCTTCTGGGAAGGCTTTCCACTAGATGTTGGAACATTTATGCAGGGACTCGCTTCTTGCAGGGATACTGGAGTGATGGAGGTAGATATGTATAGGGGTAACGTGACTATATATAGGGTCAGTACCATATTACAATGTACAGGGATACTGGAGTGATGGAGGTAGATATGTATAGGGGTAAGGTGACTATATACAGGGTCAGTACCATATTAACAATGTACAGGGATACTGGAGTGATGGAGGTAGATATGTATAGGGGTAACGTGACTATATATAGGGTCAGTACCATATTACAATGTACAGGGATACTGGAGTGATGGTGGTAGATATGTATAGGGGGAAGGGGATACTGGAGTGATGGAGGTAGATATGTATAGGGGTAACGTGACTATATATAGGGTCAGTACCATATTACAATGTACAGGGATACTGGAGTGATGGAAGTAGATATGTATAGGGGTAACGTGACTATATATAGGGTCAGTACCATATTAACAATGTACAGGGATACTGGAGTGATGGAGGTAGATATGTATAGGGGTAAGGTTACTAGGCAACAGAATATAAGATAAACAGAGTAGCAACAGCTTTAGGTCCCCCACGAGGATAGAAGAAGAACATTGTGTGTGTGTGTGTGTGTGTGTGTAGGGCCCTGTTGAGTTTTTATAAAAATAAAATGTCAATAAAGATACAAAGTTAACTCAGGTAGTCTGTGTAGCTATTTTGTTAGCTATTCATCAGTCTTATTGCTTGGAGATAGTCCTCGCCTGTTGTTGTCAGGTGCACCGGTACCCCTTGCTGTGTGGAAGCAGAGAGAACAGTCTATGACTTGGGTGGTGGGAGTCTTTAATCATTTCCCGGACCTTCATACTGCACGCTCTGATATAGAGGTCCTGGATGGCAGGGAGCTCTGTCCCAGTGATGTACTGGGCCATCCACATCACACTCTGATATAGAGGTCCTGGATGGCAGGGAGTTCTGCCCCAGTGATGTACTGGGCCATCCACATCACGCTCTGATATAGAGGTCCTGGTTGGCAGGGAGCTCGGCCCCAGTGATGTACTGGGCCGTCCACATCACACTCTGTAGCACCATGTGATCGAGGGCAGTGCTATTGCCGTACCGCGCCGTGATGCAGCCAGTCAAAATGGTCTAGGTTTTATTATGAAGGGCTGTTCTTTAAACCTCCCCCTGGTCTAGGTTTTATTATGAAGGGCTGTTCTTTAAACCTCCCCCTGGTCTAGGTTTTATTATGAAGGGCTGTTCTTTAAACCTCCCCCTGGTCTAGGTTTTATTATGAAGGGCTGTTCTTTAAACCTCCCCCTGGTCTAGGTTTTATTATGAAGGGCTGTTCTTTAAACCTCCCCCTGGTCTAGGTTTTATTATGAAGGGCTGTTCTTTAAACCTCCCCCTGGTCTAGGTTTTATTATGAAGGGCTGTTCTTTAAACCTCCCCCTGGTCTAGGTTTTATTATGAAGGGCTGTTCTTTAAACCTCCCCCTGGTCTAGGTTTTATTATGAAGGGCTGTTCTTTAAACCTCCCCCTGGTCTAGGTTTTATTATGAAGGGCCGTTCTTTAAACCTCCCCCTGGTCAAGGTTTTATTATGAAGGGCCGTTCTTTAAACCTCCCCCTGTTCTAGGTTTTATTATGAAGGGCTGTTCTTTAAACCTCCCCCTGGTCTAGGTTTTATTATGAAGGGCTGTTCTTTAAACCTCCCCCTGGTCTAGGTTTTATTATGAAGGGCTGTTCTTTAAACCTCCCCCTGGTCTAGGCTTTATTGGAAGCCTCCTCTGACTTGTCTTGGAAGAGTGACTAGTTAATGAGGTTCCTGTGGGATTGTTAATGGTATCATTTGACAGTGGAGAGAGTAGACACACTTCACCACGTACCTTTATTCACAAGCAGAGGAGAGTCTGCTGGTCCAGTCTTCTACCAGCTTCTGTGATGTTGTATTCAGAGTCAGTGTAGGCTACTTGTTGGATACGCCTGGTCAGTATTTACATTTTACATTTTAGTCATTTAGCAGACGCTCTTATCCAGAGCGACTTACAGTAGAGTGCATACATTTTATTACATTTTTTACATACTGAGACAAGGATATCCCTACCGGCCAAACCCTCCCTAACCCGGACGACGCTATGCCAATTGTGCGTCGCCCCACGGACCTCCCGGTTGCGGCCGGCTGCGACAGAGCCTGGGCGTGAACCCAGAGACTCTGGTGGCGCAGCTAGCACTGCGATGCAGTGCCCTAGACCACTGCGCCACCCGGGAGGTGCCCTAGACCACTGCGCCACTCGGGAGGGTAGTATTGACATGTAGACTGACACCCACTGAGAGGCCTTGTTGTCATAGACAGACATCAGTTGACTAGTTCGCTATATGGCCAATTTATCTTGGCTAAGGGCGTTGCTGAGTGCCCGAACACATCCCTTAGCCGTGGTATATTGGCCATATATCACAAACCCCAGAGGTGCCTTATTGATATTATAAACTGGTTACCAACGTAATTAGAGCAGTAAAAATAATAGTTTTGTCATACCCGTGGTATACGGTCTGATATACCACGTTTGTCAGCGAATCAGCATTCAGGGCTCGAACCAACCAGTTTATAATTGCATACATCACACAGTCACACGCATGCTAACGAGGACACATTCTATCTCTTTTTTTCTCTCTGTTTCCCTCTCTCTGTTTCCCTCTCTCTGTTTCCCTCTCTGTTTCTCTCTCTGTTTCTCTCTCTCTCTTTTTCTCTCTCTGTTTCCCTCTCTCTGTTTCTCTCTCTGTTTCTCTCTCTGTTTCTCTCTCTCTCTCTTTTTCTCTCTCTGTTTCCCTCTCTCTCTGTTTCCCTCTCTCTGTTTCCCTCTCTCTGTTTCCCTCTCTCTGTTTCCCTCTCTCTGTTTCTCTCTCTCTGTTTCTCTCTCTCTGTTTCTCTCTCTCTGTTTCTCTCTCTCTCTCTCCCACATGTTAGTAGACACTGCTCATCCTATGCTCCGCTCTGCCTGCGCATCCTGCTGTCTCACTCTGCAGTCACTCCTCTCATACCCTGCTGTCTCACACTGCAGTCACTCCTCTCATACCCTGCTGTTTCACTCTGCAGTCACTCCTCTCATACCCTGCTGTCTCACTCTGCAGTCACTCCTCTCATACCCTGCTGTCTCACACTGCAGTCACTCCTCTCATACCCTGCTGTTTCACTCTGCAGTCACTCCTCTCATACCCTGCTGTCTCACTCTGCAGTCACTCCTCTCATACCCTGCTGTTTCACTCTGCAGTCACTCCTCTCATACCCTGCTGTCTCACTCTGCAGTCACTCCTCTCATACCCTGCTGTCTCACTCTGCAGTCACTCCTCTCATACCCTGCTGTCTCACTCTGCAGTCACTCCTCTCATACCCTGCTGTCTCACTCTGCAGTCACTCCTCTCATACCCTGCTGTCTCATTCTGCAGTCACTCCTCTCATACCCTGCTGTGTGTTAGTGGAGCAGATTCACATGCAAGCTCTGCAACACACACACACACACACCTCCCCAGTGTTTTTGCGTGTGGCCGGGGGGTGCTAACCCGCAGGGGACAAACAAAATAATAATAAATAAATAAATGCAGAGTAAACATCATGGCTCCAGGAATGTGTCTGATTGAAGATGAAAAGCATCTGTCTCTCTCTGGCATCTGAAAGATATCCACGCACACACACACACACACACACACACACACACACACCTTCCTGCTGTGAAAGATATCCCTACACACACTTATCTACTGTGAAAGATACCCCGTCGCTGCCAAGAGTTTGGAGCTCACACAGCGACATGCCAAGTTTATCTCTCTGTCTGTCTGTCTGTCTGTCTGTCTGTCTGTCTCTCTGTCTCTCTGTCTCTCTGTCTCTCTGTCTCTCTGTCTCTCTGTCTCTCTGTCTCTCTGTCTCTCTGTCAATTCAATTCAATTTGCTTTACTGGCATGACGTAACAATGTACATATTGCCAAAGCTTATTTGGGATATTTACAATATAAAAAGATATAAATGAGAATCAAAATGTTCAACGGGACAACAGTAACAACAATAACCAAGTGTCAAAATAACCACACATTCAACAATAACAATAAACATACAGTAGAGGACATGTGCAGGTTGATTGGTCTGTCAGACACTGTCCCTCATCTTATGGCAGGCAGCAATGTAGTGCGCTGCCAACCCACAGCTCTCTGCGTCCTCCCCCAACAGGACGGGTAGCCTATCCTCATAGAGGTCTTTGAAACCTTGAATAAGGGTTTCAAATTTGGGGAAATGACACTCTCTAATTGTTATATATTTTTGACATTTTGTCAGGAAATGCAGCTCCGTCTCAGGTTCTGCTATTGTGCAGTGGTTGCACAGCCTTTCCTCTACAGGGAGCCAGGTTTTCCTGTGTCTACCCTTCTCAATGGCAAGGCTGTGCTCACTGAGCCTGTACTTTGTCAAGGTTTTTCTAAGGTTTTGATCAGTAACCATAGTCAAATAGTTAGCCACGGTGTACTGTCGATTTAGGGCCAGATAGCACTGCATTTTGCTTTGTGTTTGTGCTTGTGTTTCCCAATAAGCAGTATAGTTTTGTTTTGACTGTGTTGTAATTTGGTTTATCCTGATTGATTGGATGTTCTGGTCCTGAGGCTTCAGTGTGTTAGTAGAACAGGTTTGTGAACTCAGAACCAGCTGGATGAGGGAACTCTTTTCTTTGCTCAGCTCTTGGCATTGCAGGGCTTGGTAATGATATGAGAGAGGGGTCACTTTATTTTAGATGTTTACAAAACTTAATTGCTCTTTTTTGAGTTTTTATTATTAGTGGATTTTGGCCTAATTCTGCCCATGCATGCATCTCTCTCTCTCTCTCTCTCTCTCTCTCTCTCTCTCTCTCTCTCTCTCTCTCTGTCTCTGTCTCTGTCTCTGTCTCTGTCTCTGTCTCTGTCTCTGTCTCTGTCTCTCTCTCTCTCTCTCTCTCTCTCTCTCTCTCCTCTCTCTCTCGTCTCCTCTCTCTCTCTCTCTCTCTCTCCTCTCTCTCTCTCTCTCTCTCTCTCTCTCTCTCTCTCTCTCTCTCTCTCTTTCAATTCAATTGACTTTATTGACAAGGTAGGTTCGTTATTACTTACATTGTCAAAGTATACATATCGAAAAATCAAATATATATACAAAATATATATATATTTATATATAAATAAATGGTGGGACCAACAGCAATAATAACAGTAGTAGTGGACATGGGATTACCATTAACAACAACTACAACAACAATATTAATCAGAACAACAATAAATTAAAGCAACAGTAGTAGACCAGTGTCAATATGACTTGAGAAGACATATGACCTGGTATGAAAGACAAAACAAAACTAAGCTAAATGGGAAATCTCTCTCTCTCTCTCTCTCTCTCTCTCTCTCTCTCTCTCTCTCTCTCTCTCTCTCTCTCTCTCTCTCTCTCTCTCTCTCTCTCTCTCTCTCTCTCTCTCTCTCTCTCTCTCTCTGTCTCTCTGTCTCTCTCTCTCTCTCTCCAGACATATACCAACAAATACCAGCCCAAAGAACATGCAGAATAAGATCCACTTTCTTAGGCGCTCAGTTAACTTGGGGGTGTTTTTTTTTCTGTCGGAATAAAGGTAGCGTAAAATGATGAGATAGAGAGAGGCCTAGCAAGGTGAAACAGCCGGCGGGGCTTGACAACATGGTGACTCATAATACACGGCATTACTTCACTTTCTTCTTATTCTCATCCTTCTCCTTTCTTCGCCAAGCAACTTGTCAAAAGAGATTAAAGGAGAGGCCCGGATGAAGAGAGACATTTTTTGTTGTTGAATTTTTAGCTTGTTAAAATCTCTCTGTGGGAGAGAGAGATGGGGGTGGGGGTGGGGGGGGGGGGGGGGGGTGCGGTCTGTGTTTGTGTGTATTGAAACAGTCCTGTGAGTAAAGGGCTAGTCAACTCCTCTGCAGCTTTTTAGAGAGGTTTAGTCAGGCTTTTCCCACTACATACTGGACCAGTTGTTTCTCTAACTGAAAGCTAACTGGTCACCCACCAAGCGTGGACACATTTTGTATTCGTAGGAGGCCGGTAGAAGGAACTGTTTTTAGTTTCTTGGCACCACATCTATGAGAAAAAGCAGGGGTTGGAACCAACGTTATTTTCCAATCGTTTCGTTCTGAGCAGAACCGTTATATATTTTGTTCCGTTCCGCTGTTCAGACCAGCGAGATAAAGTTCTTAACCGATACCTACAAGTGTAGGCCGCAAGATGTGAGTGAAAGATTGCGGAGGAGAGAGGAGGCTTGGCTTGAAGCGCTGGGCGGCTTGTTATAACGTGCGTTATCTACACCTGCATTGCTTCCTGTTTGGGGTTTTAGGCTGGGTTTCTGTACAGCACTTTGAGATATCAGCTGATGTACGAAGGGCTATATAAATACATTTGATTTGAATTTGATCTAGACCCACAGAATTATACCTACGGAGGAGCGGCTTCTATGGAGGAACTTTGAATGTCTTTGAACTTCCCGAGAGTTGACCTAACGTTGGACCAGAGATAACTGGTGTGTGCAGAGGGGTATCAGAAATCACATAAAAACACATCTCTCCCTAATTTATAAATCACGCCTTGTAAAGTCAGTAGTCTAGGCTTCGGAGGGGGAGGGGCTACAGTAGTCTAGGCTTCGGAGGGGGAGGGGCTTCAGTAGTCTAGGCTTCAGAGGGGGAGGGGCTACAGTAGTCTAGGCTTCGGAGGGGGAGGGGCTTCAGTAATCTAGGCTTCGGAGGGGGAGGGGCTTCAGTAGTCTAGGCTTCGGAGGGGGAGGGGCTACAGTAGTCTAGGCTTCGGAGGGGGAGGGGCTTCAGTAGTCTAGGCTTCGGAGGGGGAGGGGCTACAGTAGTCTAGGCTTCGGAGGGGGAGGGGCTTCAGTAGCCTAGGCTTCGGAGGGGGAGGGGCTACAGTAGTCTAGGCTTCGGAGGGGGAGGGGCTACAGTAGTATAGGCTTCGGAGGGGGAGGGGCTACAGTAGTCTAGGCTTCGGAGGGGGAGGGGCTACAGTAGTCTAGGCTTTGGAGGGGGAGGGACAGGTAGCCTACACACGCATACACACTGGCAAAGATTTCCAGCTGGCAGGCAGACGCTGGAATTTGTTTCTGAGTGACAGAGTGAGGGCTTTGAAAATATGCTTTGTTGTGTTGTTTGGTGGGACTGGAAAAAAATGCCCAGAATGTAAAATAACGTTATTAATTGGTTTCTATGCTTTTAAAATAACAGTTCTATTCCGGAACAGTATTGATCAATTCTGTTCCTTGACAATGTTGTTATTTTTCGTTTTTCTGTTCTGTTCCCTGAACTGTCTGTTTAACCCCAGGTCCCTATAGAAGCTGTGTATGCAGACATGCTGTGTCCCCCAGGTCCCTATAGAAGCTGTGTATGCAGACATGCTGTGTCCCCCAGGTCCCTATAGAAGCTGTGTATGCAGACATGCTGTGTCCCCCAAGTCCCTATAGAAGCTGTGTATGCAGACATGCTGTGTCCCCCAGGTCCCTATAGAAGCTGTGTATGCAGACATGCTGTGTCCCCCCAGGTCCCTATAGAAGCTGTGTATGCAGACATGCTGTGTCCCCCAGGTCCCTATAGAAGCTGTGTATGCAGACATGCTGTGTCCCCCAGGTCCCTATAGAAGCTGTGTATGCAGACATGCTGTGTCCCCCAGGTCCCTATAGAAGCTGTGTATGCAGACATGCTGTGTCCCCCAGGTCCCTATAGAAGCTGTGTATGCAGACATGCTGTGTCCCCCAGGTCCCTATAGAAGCTGTGTATGCAGACATGCTGTGTCCCCCAGGTCCCTATAGAAGCTGTGTATGCAGACATGCTGTGTCCCCCAGGTCCCTATAGAAGCTGTGTATGCAGACATGCTGTGTCCCCCAGGTCCCTATAGAAGCTGTGTATGCAGACATGCTGTGTCCCCCAGGTCCCTATAGAAGCTGTGTATGCAGACATGCTGTGTCCCCCAGGTCCCTATAGAAGCTGTGTATGCAGACATGCTGTGTCCCCCCCAGGTCCCTATAGAAGCTGTGTATGCAGACATGCTGTGTCCCCCAGGTCCCTATAGAAGCTGTGTATGCAGACATGCTGTGTCCCCCAGGTCCCTATAGAAGCTGTGTATGCAGACATGCTGTGTCCCCCAGGTCCCTATAGAAGCTGTGTATGCAGACATGCTCTTGCTGTGTGTTTGATTTGAGCCCATCTGACATTTTTAATTTGTTAATATTGAACATTAAGGGGGCGGTGTGTACTAGTCTGTCCCCAGGGATTCACTGTGTACTTGTCTGTCCCCAGCTATCACCCGTCAAGGGGTTAGAGGGGTAGCTATCACCCGTAAAGGGGTTAGAGGGGTAGCTATCACCCGTAAAGGGGTTAGAGGGGTAGCTATCACCCGTCAAGGAGGGGTTGGAGAGGTAGCTATCGCCCGTCAAGGAGGGGTTGGAGAGGTAGCTATCGCCCGTCAAGGAGGGGTTGGAGAGGTAGCTATCGCCCGTCAAGGAGGGGTTGGAGAGGTAGCTATCGCCCGTCAAGGAGGGGTTAGAGGGGTAGCTATCGCCCGTCAAGGAGGGGTTAGAGGGGTAGCTATCGCCCGTCAAGGAGGGTTTAGAGGGGTAGCTATCACCCGTCAAGGAGGGGTTAGAGGGGTAGCTATCACCCGTCAAGGAGGGGTTAGAGGGGTAGCTATCACCCGTCAAGGAGGGGTTAGAGGGGTAGCTATCGCCCGTCAAGGAGGGGTTAGAGGGGTAGCTATCGCCCATCAAGGAGGGGTTAGAGGGGCAGCTATCACCCGTCAAGGAGGGGTTGGAGAGGTAGCTATCACCCGTCAAGGAGGCGTTAGAGAGGTAGCTATCGCCCGTCAAGGGGTTGGAGAGGTAGCTATCGCCCATCAAGGAGGGGTTAGAGAGGTAGCTATCGCCCGTCAAGGAGGGGTTAGAGAGGTAGCTATCGCACGTCAAGGAGGGGTTAGAGAGGTAGCTATCGCCCGTCAAGGAGGGGTTAGAGGGGTAGCTATCGCCCGTCAAGAAGGGGTTAGAGAGGTAGCTATCGCCCGTCAAGGAGGGGTTAGAGAGGTAGCTATCGCCCGTCAAGGAGGGGTTAGAGAGGTAGCTATCGCCCATCAAGGAGGGGTTAGAGGGGTAGTTATCGTCCGTCAAGGAGGGGTTAGAGAGGTAGCTATCGCCCGTCAAGGAGGGTTTGGAGAGGCAGCTATCGCCCGTCAAGAGGGGTTAGAGAGGTAGCTATCGCCCGTCAAGGAGGGGTTAGAGGGGTAGCTATCGTCCGTCAAGGAGGGGTTAGAGAGGTAGCTATCGCCCATCAAGGAGGGGTTAGAGAGGTAGCTATCGTCCGTCAAGGAGGGGTTAGAGAGGTAGCTATCGCCCGTCAAGGAGGGTTTGGAGAGGCAGCTATCGCCCGTCAAGAGGGGTTAGAGAGGTAGCTATCGCCCGTCAAGGAGGGGTAGCTATCGCCCGTCAAGGAGGGGTTAGAGGGGTAGCTATCGTCCTTCAAGGAGGGGTTGGAAGGGCAGCTATTGCCCGTCAAGGAGGGGTAGCTATCGCCCGTCAATGAGGGGTTGGAGAGGTAGCTATCGCCCATCAAGGAGGGGTTAGAGGAGTAGCTATCGCCCATCAAGGAGGGGTTAGAGGAGTAGCTATCGCCTGTCAAGGAGGGGTTAGAGAGGTAGCTATCGCCCGTCAAGGAGGGGTTAGAGAGGTAGCTGTCGCCCGTCAAGGAGGGGTTTTGAGAGGTAGCTATCGTCCGTCAAGGAGGGGTTAGAGGGGTAGCTATCGTCCGTCAAGGAGGTGTTGGAGAGGTAGCTATCGCCCGTCAAGGAGGTGTTGGAGAGGTAGCTATCGTCCGTCAAGGAGGGGTTAGAGAGGTAGCTATCGCCCGTCAAGGAGGGTTTGGAGAGGCAGGTATCGCCCGTCAAGAGGGGTTAGAGAGGTAGCTATCGCCCGTCAAGGAGGGGTAGCTATCGCCCGTCAAGGAGGCGTTAGAGGGGTAGCTATCGTCCTTCAAGGAGGGGTTGGAGGGGTAGCTATCGTCCGTCAAGGAGGGGTTAGAGGGGTAGCTATCGTCCGTCAAGGAGGGGTTAGAGATAGCTATCGCCCGTCAAGGAGGCGTTAGAGAGGTAGCTATCACCCATCAAGGAGGCGTTAGAGAGGTAGCTATCACCCATCAAGGAGGGGTTAGAGGGGTAGCTATCACCCATCAAGGAGGCGTTAGAGAGGTAGCTATCACCCATTAAGGAGGGGTTAGAGAGGTAGCTATCACCCATCAAGGAGGGGTTAGAGAGGTAGCTATCACCCATCAAGGAGGGGTTAGAGAGGTAGCTGTCGTCCGTCAAGGAGGGGTTAGAGAGGTAGCTATCTCCCATCAAGGAGGGGTTAGAGGGGAAGCTATCGCCCGTCAAGGAGGGGTTGGAGAGGTAGCTATCGCCTGTCAAGGAGGGGTTAGAGAGGTAGCTATCGCCCGTCAAGGAGGGGTTGGAGAGGTAGCTATCGCCCGTCAAGGAGGGGTTGGAGAGGTAGCTATCGCCCGTCAAGGAGGGGTTGGAGAGGTAGCTATCGCCCGTCACGGAGGGGTTGGAGAGGTAGCTATCGCCCGTCACGGAGGGGTTGGAGAGGTAGCTATCGCCCGTCAAGGAGGGGTTGGAGATGTAGCTATCGCCCGTCAAGGAGGGGTTGGAGAGGTAGCTATCGCCCGTCAAGGAGGGGTTAGAGAGGTAGCTATCGCCCGTCAAGGAGGGGTTAGAGGGGTAGTTATCGCCCGTCAAGGAGGGGTTATGGAGAGGTAGCTATCGGCCATCAAGGAGGGGTTAGAGGAGTAGCTATCGCCTGTCAAGGAGGGGTTAGAGAGGTAGCTATCGCCCGTCAAGGAGGGGTTAGAGAGGTAGCTGTCGCCCGTCAAGGAGGGGTTTTGAGAGGTAGCTATCGTCCGTCAAGGAGGGGTTTTGAGAGGTAGCTATCGTCCGTCAAGGAGGGGTTAGAGGGGTAGCTATCGTCCGTCAAGGAGGGGTTAGAGAGGTAGCTATCGCCCATCAAGGAGGGGTTAGAGAGGTAGCTATCGTCCGTCAAGGAGGGGTTAGAGAGGTAGCTATCGCCCGTCAAGGAGGGTTTGGAGAGGCAGCTATCGCCCGTCAAGAGGGGTTAGAGAGGTAGCTATCGCCCGTCAAGGAGGGGTAGCTATCGCCCGTCAAGGAGGGGTTAGAGGGGTAGCTATCGTCCTTCAAGGAGGGGTTGGAAGGGCAGCTATTGCCCGTCAAGGAGGGGTAGCTATCGCCCGTCAATGAGGGGTTGGAGAGGTAGCTATCGCCCATCAAGGAGGGGTTAGAGGAGTAGCTATCGCCCATCAAGGAGGGGTTAGAGGAGTAGCTATCGCCTGTCAAGGAGGGGTTAGAGAGGTAGCTATCGCCCGTCAAGGAGGGGTTAGAGAGGTAGCTGTCGCCCGTCAAGGAGGGGTTTTGAGAGGTAGCTATCGTCCGTCAAGGAGGGGTTAGAGGGGTAGCTATCGTCCGTCAAGGAGGTGTTGGAGAGGTAGCTATCGCCCGTCAAGGAGGTGTTGGAGAGGTAGCTATCGTCCGTCAAGGAGGGGTTAGAGAGGTAGCTATCGCCCGTCAAGGAGGGTTTGGAGAGGCAGGTATCGCCCGTCAAGAGGGGTTAGAGAGGTAGCTATCGCCCGTCAAGGAGGGGTAGCTATCGCCCGTCAAGGAGGCGTTAGAGGGGTAGCTATCGTCCTTCAAGGAGGGGTTGGAGGGGTAGCTATCGTCCGTCAAGGAGGGGTTAGAGGGGTAGCTATCGTCCGTCAAGGAGGGGTTAGAGATAGCTATCGCCCGTCAAGGAGGCGTTAGAGAGGTAGCTATCACCCATCAAGGAGGCGTTAGAGAGGTAGCTATCACCCATCAAGGAGGGGTTAGAGGGGTAGCTATCACCCATCAAGGAGGCGTTAGAGAGGTAGCTATCACCCATTAAGGAGGGGTTAGAGAGGTAGCTATCACCCATCAAGGAGGGGTTAGAGAGGTAGCTATCACCCATCAAGGAGGGGTTAGAGAGGTAGCTGTCGTCCGTCAAGGAGGGGTTAGAGAGGTAGCTATCTCCCATCAAGGAGGGGTTAGAGGGGAAGCTATCGCCCGTCAAGGAGGGGTTGGAGAGGTAGCTATCGCCTGTCAAGGAGGGGTTAGAGAGGTAGCTATCGCCCGTCAAGGAGGGGTTGGAGAGGTAGCTATCGCCCGTCAAGGAGGGGTTGGAGAGGTAGCTATCGCCCGTCAAGGAGGGGTTGGAGAGGTAGCTATCGCCCGTCACGGAGGGGTTGGAGAGGTAGCTATCGCCCGTCACGGAGGGGTTGGAGAGGTAGCTATCGCCCGTCAAGGAGGGGTTGGAGATGTAGCTATCGCCCGTCAAGGAGGGGTTGGAGAGGTAGCTATCGCCCGTCAAGGAGGGGTTGGAGAGGTAGCTATCGCCCTTCAATGAGGGGTTGGAGAGGTAGTTATTGCCCGTCAAGGAGGGGCTGGAGAGGTAGCTATCGCCCGTCAGGGAGGGGTTGGAGAGGTAGCTATCGCCCATCAAGGAGGGGTTGGAGAGGTAGCTATTGCCCGTCAAGGAGGGGTTGGAGAGGTAGCTATCGCCCGTCAAGGAGGGGTTGGAGAGGTAGCTATCGCCCGTCAAGGAGGGGTTGGAGAGGTAGCTATCGCCCGTCAAGGAGGGGTTGGAGAGGTAGCTATCGCCCGTCAAGGAGGGGTTGGAGAGGTAGCTATCGCCCGTCAAGGAGGGGTTAGAGAGGTAGCTATCGCCCGTCAAGGAGGGGTTGGAGAGGTAGCTATCGCCCGTCAAGGAGGGGTTGGAGAGGTAGCTATCGCCCGTCAAGGAGGGGTTGGAGAGGTAGCTATCGCCCGTCAAGGAGGGGTAGCTATCGCCCGTCAAGGAGGCGTTAGAGGGGTAGCTATCGTCCTTCAAGGAGGGGTTGGAGGGGTAGCTATCGTCCGTCAAGGAGGGGTTAGAGGGGTAGCTATCGTCCGTCAAGGAGGGGTTAGAGATAGCTATCGCCCGTCAAGGAGGCGTTAGAGAGGTAGCTATCACCCATCAAGGAGGCGTTAGAGAGGTAGCTATCACCCATCAAGGAGGGGTTAGAGGGGTAGCTATCACCCATCAAGGAGGCGTTAGAGAGGTAGCTATCACCCATTAAGGAGGGGTTAGAGAGGTAGCTATCACCCATCAAGGAGGGGTTAGAGAGGTAGCTATCACCCATCAAGGAGGGGTTAGAGAGGTAGCTGTCGTCCGTCAAGGAGGGGTTAGAGAGGTAGCTATCTCCCATCAAGGAGGGGTTAGAGGGGAAGCTATCGCCCGTCAAGGAGGGGTTGGAGAGGTAGCTATCGCCTGTCAAGGAGGGGTTAGAGAGGTAGCTATCGCCCGTCAAGGAGGGGTTGGAGAGGTAGCTATCGCCCGTCAAGGAGGGGTTGGAGAGGTAGCTATCGCCCGTCAAGGAGGGGTTGGAGAGGTAGCTATCGCCCGTCACGGAGGGGTTGGAGAGGTAGCTATCGCCCGTCACGGAGGGGTTGGAGAGGTAGCTATCGCCCGTCAAGGAGGGGTTGGAGATGTAGCTATCGCCCGTCAAGGAGGGGTTGGAGAGGTAGCTATCGCCCGTCAAGGAGGGGTTGGAGAGGTAGCTATCGCCCTTCAAGGAGGGGTTGGAGAGGTAGTTATTGCCCGTCAAGGAGGGGCTGGAGAGGTAGCTATCGCCCGTCAGGGAGGGGTTGGAGAGGTAGCTATCGCCCATCAAGGAGGGGTTGGAGAGGTAGCTATTGCCCGTCAAGGAGGGGTTGGAGAGGTAGCTATCGCCCGTCAAGGAGGGGTTGGAGAGGTAGCTATCGCCCGTCAAGGAGGGGTTAGAGAGGTAGCTATCGCCCATCAAGGAGGGGTTGGAGAGGTAGCTATCGCCTGTCAAGGAGGGGTTGGAGAGGTAGCTATCGCCCGTCAAGGAGGGGTTGGAGAGGTAGCTATCGCCCGTCAAGGAGGGGTTGGAGAGGTAGCTATCGCCCGTCAAGGAGGGGTTGGAGAGGTAGCTATCGCCCATCAAGGAGGGGTTAGAGAGGTAGCTATCGCCCATCAAGGAGGGGTTGGAGAGGTAGCTTTCGCCCATCAAGGAGGGGTTCGTTTTCTTATCTCCCCACGATTCTCTGTTGATTGTTATGTTTCTAAGGTTTAGGAAACTACTAATGCTGAGGTATCTGGTTTTATATAGTCTGGATGGTGTTGTTACCGATTGTGTCTTTGATGGATCCAAGCTACACTTTTTTCTTGTCTGGCTTTTGTACCAGCATTTTCCACATGTTGTTGTTGACTTCCGTCAGATCAGTTCAGTTCAGATCAAATTAAGTGTTTGAATGAAAACACTAACGTCCTGTCTTCTCTGTCTCCTCCCAGGTTTCTGTGTCTTCGTTGAGAGGAGCGAGGAGGAGTCGCTTTGTGTCTTCGTTGAGAGGAGCGAGGAGGAGTCGCTTTGTGTCTTCGTTGAGAGGAGCGAGGAGGAGTCGCTTTGTGTCTTCGTTGAGAGGAGCGAGGAGGAGTCGCTTTGTGTCTTCGTTGAGAGGAGCGAGGAGGAGTCGCTTTGTGTCTTCGTTGAGAGGAGCGAGGAGGAGTCGCTTTGTGTCTTCGTTGAGAGGAGCGAGGAGGAGTCGCTTTGTGTCTTCGTTGAGGGGAGCGAGGAGGAGTCGCTGTGCCAACCTGGACCATCATGGTGCCTAACATTCACCCTGCAGTTCCCCTCCTGCCCAGAGGGGCGGTGCCATCCCTCCTGCTGCTACTCAGTTGCCTGGTGCTCTCCTCTCAGGCTGACAGTAAGTACTGCACTTTATGTTTGACTAAAAACATGATTTTGAACTATACCCTGGGATCATGACTAAAAACATGATTTTGAACTATACCCTGGGATCATGACTAAAAACATGCTTTTGAACTATACCCTGGGATCATGACTAAAAACATGCTTTTGAACTATACCCTGGGATCATGACTAAAAACATGATTTTGAACTATACCCTGGGATCATGACTAAAAACATGCTTTTGAACTATACCCTGGGATCATGACTAAAAACATGCTTTTGAACTATACCCTGGGATCATGACTAAAAACATGCTTTTGAACTATACCCTGGGATCATGACTAAAAACATGCTTTTGAACTATACCCTGGGATCATGACTAAAAACATGCTTTTGAACTATACCCTGGGATCATGACTAAAAACATGCTTTTGAACTATACCCTGGGATCATGACTAAAAACATGCTTTTGAACTATACCCTGGGATCATGACTAAAAACATGATTTTGAACTATACCCTGGGATCATGACTAAAAACATGCTTTTGAACTATACCCTGGGATCATGACTAAAAACATGCTTTTGAACTATACCCTGGGATCATGACTAAAAACATGATTTTGAACTATACCCTGGGATCATGACTAAAAACATGATTTTGAACTATACCCTGGGATCATGACTAAAAACATGATTTTGAACTATACCCTGGGATCATGACTAAAAACATGATTTTGAACTATACCCTGGGATCATGACTAAAAACATGATTTTGAACTATACCCTGGGATCATGACTAAAAACATGATTTTGAACTATACCCTGGGATCATGACTAAAAACATGATTTTGAACTATACCCTGGGATCATGACTAAAAACATGCTTTTGAACTATACCCTGGGATCATGACTAAAAACATGCTTTTGAACTATACCCTGGGATCATGACTAAAAACATGCTTTTGAACTATACCCTGGGATCATGACTAAAAACATGATTTTGAACTATACCCTGGGATCATGACTAAAAACATGATTTTGAACTATACCCTGGGATCATGACTAAAAACATGCTTTTGAACTATACCCTGGGATCATGACTAAAAACATGCTTTTGAACTATACCCTGGGATCATGACTAAAAACATGCTTTTGAACTATACCCTGGGATCATGACTAAAAACATGCTTTTGAACTATACCCTGGGATCATGACTAAAAACATGATTTTGAACTATACCCTGGGATCATGACTAAAAACATGATTTTGAACTATACCCTGGGATCATGACTAAAAACATGATTTTGAACTATACCCTGGGATCATGACTAAAAACATGATTTTGAACTATACCCTGGGATCATGACTAAAAACATGCTTTTGAACTATACCCTGGGATCATGACTAAAAACATGCTTTTGAACTATACCCTGGGATCATGACTAAAAACATGCTTTTGAACTATACCCTGGGATCATGACTAAAAACATGATTTTGAACTATACCCTGGGATCATGACTAAAAACATGATTTTGAACTATACCCTGGGATCATGACTAAAAACATGCTTTTGAACTATACCCTGGGATCATGACTAAAAACATGCTTTTGAACTATACCCTGGGATCATGACTAAAAACATGCTTTTGAACTATACCCTGGGATCATGACTAAAAACATGCTTTTGAACTATACCCTGGGATCATGACTAAAAACATGATTTTGAACTATACCCTGGGATCATGACTAAAAACATGATTTTGAACTATACCCTGGGATCATGACTAAAAACATGATTTTGAACTATACCCTGGGATCATGACTAAAAACATGATTTTGAACTATACCCTGGGATCATGACTAAAAACATGCTTTTGAACTATACCCTAGGATCATGACTAAAAACATGATTTGGAACTATACCCTGGGATCATGACTAAAAACATGATTTTGAACTATACCCTGGGATCATGACTAAAAACATGCTTTTGAACTATACCCTGGGATCATGACTAAAAACATGATTTTGAACTATACCCTGGGATCATGACTAAAAACATGATTTTGAACTATACCCTGGGATCATGACTAAAAACATGATTTTGAACTATACCCTGGGATCATGACTAAAAACATGCTTTTGAACTATACCCTGGGATCATGACTAAAAACATGATTTTGAACTATACCCTGGGATCATGACTAAAAACATGATTTTGAACTATACCCTGGGATCATGACTAAAAACATGCTTTTGAACTATACCCTGGGATCATGACTAAAAACATGATTTTGAACTATACCCTGGGATCATGACTAAAAACATGATTTTGAACTATACCCTGGGATCATGACTAAAAACATGCTTTTGAACTATACCCTAGGATCATGACTAAAAACATGATTTTGAACTATACCCTGGGATCATGACTAAAAACATGATTTTGAACTATACCCTGGGATCATGACTAAAAACATGATTTTGAACTATACCCTGGGATCATGACTAAAAACATGATTTTGAACTATACCCTGGGATCATGACTAAAAACATGATTTTGAACTATACCCTGGGATCATGACTAAAAACATGATGTTGAACTATACCCTGGGATCATGACTAAAAACATGATTTTGAACTATACCCTGGGATCATGACTAAAAACATGCTTTTGAACTATACCCTGGGATCATGACTAAAAACATGATTTTGAACTATACCCTGGGATCATGACTAAAAACATGATTTTGAACTATACCCTGGGATCATGACTAAAAACATGATTTTGAACTATACCCTGGGATCATGACTAAAAACATGCTTTTGAACTATACCCTAGGATCATGACTAAAAACATGATTTGGAACTATACCCTGGGATCATGACTAAAAACATGATTTTGAACTATACCCTGGGATCATGACTAAAAACATGCTTTTGAACTATACCCTGGGATCATGACTAAAAACATGATTTTGAACTATACCCTGGGATCATGACTAAAAACATGATTTTGAACTATACCCTGGGATCATGACTAAAAACATGATTTTGAACTATACCCTGGGATCATGACTAAAAACATGATTTTGAACTATACCCTGGGATCATGACTAAAAACATGATTTTGAACTATACCCTGGGATCATGACTAAAAACATGATGTTGAACTATACCCTGGGATCATGACTAAAAACATGATTTTGAACTATACCCTGGGATCATGACTAAAAACATGCTTTTGAACTATACCCTGGGATCATGACTAAAAACATGATTTTGAACTATACCCTGGGATCATGACTAAAAACATGATTTTGAACTATACCCTGGGATCATGACTAAAAACATGATTTTGAACTATACCCTGGGATCATGACTAAAAACATGCTTTTGAACTATACCCTAGGATCATGACTAAAAACATGATTTGGAACTATACCCTGGGATCATGACTAAAAACATGATTTTGAACTATACCCTGGGATCATGACTAAAAACATGCTTTTGAACTATACCCTGGGATCATGACTAAAAACATGATTTTGAACTATACCCTGGGATCATGACTAAAAACATGATTTTGAACTATACCCTGGGATCATGACTAAAAACATGATTTTGAACTATACCCTGGGATCATGACTAAAAACATGCTTTTGAACTATACCCTGGGATCATGACTAAAAACATGATTTTGAACTATACCCTGGGATCATGACTAAAAACATGATTTTGAACTATACCCTGGGATCATGACTAAAAACATGCTTTTGAACTATACCCTGGGATCATGACTAAAAACATGCTTTTGAACTATACCCTGGGATCATGACTAAAAACATGATTTTGAACTATACCCTGGGATCATGACTAAAAACATGCTTTTGAACTATACCCTAGGATCATGACTAAAAACATGATTTGGAACTATACCCTGGGATCATGACTAAAAACATGATTTTGAACTATACCCTGGGATCATGACTAAAAACATGCTTTTGAACTATACCCTGGGATCATGACTAAAAACATGATGTTGAACTATACCCTGGGATCATGACTAAAAACATGCTTTTGAACTATACCCTGGGATCATGACTAAAAACATGCTTTTGAACTATACCCTGGGATCATGACTAAAAACATGATTTTGAACTATACCCTGGGATCATGACTAAAAACATGATTTTGAACTATACCCTGGGATCATGACTAAAAACATGCTTTTGAACTATACCCTAGGATCATGCCTGAATACAGCCATACCTGTGTTGCATGGTATTAATCACACTAAGTTTGTGGGTTTGATTCCTGTTGGAGGCACTTACGAAAACACACTCACTGTACTTGAAGTTGTTTTGGATAAAAGCGTTTACTAAATGGCATATATTATAATACATTAACAAAGATGTATGTTTCTTTAGATTTTATACCGATTGAGGGACCAAATAGACTACAACTTGTAGTTCATTGTGTAATTTGTTCCGTCAGTCTCATAGAAGTACACTATTACAGTACGTTTAAACTGGATTGCTGAATATTAATTTGCGCTCTAGCTTTGTTTGTTTGTTTGTTTGCTTAAGGAGACGCTGCTCACGCTGTGCAATTTGCTGCTTATTTTAACTCCGTACATGCCACTCCAGGACCCATTTGTCCCGATGGCGCTGCAACTTAGTCTTGCGAGTGTTTTAACCAGGCGTCTTTCCTACAACGGCCCAAGATGTAACGTGCGTTACCCAAAAACACCACGCAGTGAGAACGGTCGCTAAGGGCGTCGTTGGAGCGGGTGACAACACTGATAGGATCGTAAAGAAAAGCTGCTCTCGGATCAGTTTTCTCCATTCAAATCTGACCTCAACATTATAATTATTTCACAATACTGATGACGGATCAGATCCTAGAGAGATATTACCACCTACAATTTGGCAAATCATTGCACACGTTAAGCTACAAGTCATGAAATATATCGAGAGAAATTACAGACAGGAGCCAGAACTCAATTGATTGAACATTAAATGTAATTCAATATGATTAAAATAGTGATATAGACTGTTTTATATTTTAATGCAGTCATCTCGGCTTTCATTTGAAGGATATTTTTATACGTCGATCGTTTATATCAATTGCAAAGACATTGGCAAGTTATGAATTTGTAGTTAACTTGTTCTGGTGTCATCGGTGGTCACATAGAGACGGATCAAACCATGTGATTCTGTTTAGCGGAGATCTTCTGTGTATAAAGGCAAAACGTGTACTGGTCCAGTCCACTTGGTCTCCCAGGTGGATTCTGGTACCACCATACTCCGCTGCTTTCTAAATGCACTGCTGGTGTCCTGTAGAATATTCTAGAAACAGTACATGGGTGTGTGTGTGTGTGTGACCTCAGTACCCTGCTGTCTATCTTAATGAAGATAGGGGTCTGGAGAAGTGCTCTCTTCGAGATGTGTCGCTGTCGCTCGGTTCTGGGGCTCCTGGGAGTCTGTGTGACCCCCGGGGTTGTCGAGTGTGGAGAGATGCCCTACAGAAGAGGAGGGGGTCAAGGACCAAAATTAATTCGGCACATAACCTGAGCTACGGCGCTGTCACAGGGTCACTGTAATTCAATTAGATCACACACACACGCGCGCGCGGGCACACACACACACACACACTCATTTTCTATCCCACGTTCCAACCTTCCCCGCCACTCGCTGTGTGACCTTTAGCCTCAGCTCTGAACACGTGTCAGTGTATTCGTGACCTACGGGAACATGTTCTATTCTCTACTAATGTACTCTAGAATACCGACAGCATGCAGTACGCCAAGGATTCCATTTCCTCCACAATAATGTAGAGATGAGTCATTTCAGCCCCTTTGTTCACCTCTGACCCTGCGACATATAGGATGAATGAAGTGGTTATGTAATGTTCGAGTGGTAAATAAATTAAACTCAGCGTTAGTCAGAACAGAAACAAAGATAGACAATTGACTGTAATATTATTTTCCTGTTAATTAGCCTATCTGATGTGGTAGCTTCTATCTAGCTGTGTGCTCCTCTGTTCTTCTCTCTACTGTGTAAGCCGTACCTCTCTATAGGGGCAGGCAGGCAGAGAGACAGACAGGCAGGCAGAGAGACAGACAGGCAGGCAGAGAGACAGACAGGCAGACAGACAGGCAGACAGACAGACAGACAGACAGACACAGACAGACAGACAGACAGGCAGCGAGAAAGAGATACAGACAGGCAGCGAGAAAGACAGGCAGTCAGGCAGACAGGCAGAGAGAAAGACAGGCAGTCAGGCAGACAGGCAGAGAGAAAGACAGGCAGTCAGGCAGACAGAGAGAAAGGCAGAGAGACAGACAGACAGAGAGAGAGACAGAAAGACAGGCAGACAGACAGACAGACAGACACAGACAGACAGACAGACAGACAGACAGGCAGCGAGAAAGACATACAGACAGGCAGCGAGAAAGACAGGCAGTCAGGCAGACAGGCAGAGAGAAAGACAGGCAGTCAGGCAGACAGAGAGAAAGGCAGAGAGACAGACAGACAGAGAGAGAGACAGAAAGACAGGCAGACAGACAGACAGACAGACACAGACAGACAGACAGACAGTCCTACTATAGCTGGTCCTCCCTGTTCTCCCCTGCTCCCTAACTACAGTAATGCTATTCATCAGAGAAGGATGCTTTCATCTTATCATGATTCATATGCTACTCTGAAGTCCTTTCTGTACTGTGTTTAAGCCTGACCTCTCTAAAGGCCCAGACAGACCTCTTCTAAAGCTGGTCCCCTCTGTTCTGCTGCCTAACAAACTCCAGTAATCAGATCATTACCAGGTAAAACGACCCAGTGGAGCCTTTAAATTCTCACACAAAGACAGTCTCTGTGTCGTGACCAACTGGAAACCTTGTCTTCTGATCAGACAGTCACTGAGCCTCTCTCTACAATAGGCTGGTAGTTACAGACAGTCACTGAGCCTCTCTCTACAATGGGCTGGTAGTTACTGACAGTCACTGAGTCTCTCTCTACAATGGGCTGGTAGTTAAGGACAGTCACTGAGCCTCTCTCTACAATAGGCTGGTAGTTACAGACAGTCACTGAGCCTCTCTCTACAATGGGCTGGTAGTTAAGGACAGTCACTGAGCCTCTCTGTACAATGGGCTGGTAGTTAGACAGTCACTGAGCCTCTCTCTACAATGGGCTGGTAGTTACAGACAGTCACTGAGCCTCTCTCTACAATGGGCTGGTAGTTAAGGACAGTCACTGAGCCTCTCTCTACGATGGGCTGGTAGTTAGACAGTCATTGAGCCTCTCTCTACAATGGGCTGGTAGTTATACAGTCACTGAGCCTCTCTCTACAATGGGCTGGTAGTTAAGGACAGTCACTGAGCCTCTCTCTACAATGGGCTGGTAGTTAAGGACAGTCACTGAGCCTCTCTCTACAATGGGCTGGTAGTTAAGGACAGTCACTGAGCCTTTCTCTACAATGGGCTGGTAGTTAGACAGTCACTGAGCCTCTCTCTACAATGGGCTGGTAGTTAAGGACAGTCACTGAGCCTCTCTCTACAATGGGCTGGTAGTTAAGGACAGTCACTGAGCCTCTCTGTACAATGGGCTGGTAGTTAAGGACAGTCACTGAGCCTCTCTCTACGATGGGCTGGTAGTTAGACAGTCACCGAGCCTCTCTCTACGATGGGCTGGTAGTTAGACAGTCACCGAGCCTCTCTCTACGATGGGCTGGTGGTTAGACAGTCACCGAGCCTCTCTCTACAATGGGCTGGTAGTTAGACAGTCACTGAGCCTCTCTATACAATGGGCTGGTAGTTAAGGACAGTCACTGAGCCTCTCTCTACAATGGGCTGGTAGTTAGACAGTCACCGAGCCTCTCTCTACGATGGGCTGGTGGTTAGACAGTCACCGAGCCTCTCTATACAATGGGCTGGTAGTTAAGGACAGCAGGAGACAGTTGTCTGGGTCATATTCAAAACAGCCAGCTACACAAGGCAGATATCTATCCCAGCCTGTCAGACCTCAGGCTGCTTCTCTACATAGTGATATAAGGAACCTACATTTACATCTGAGACATTTTGCATAACGATGATGTAGATTCATAGCTGCCTGCACCAAATTGTCGTTTGTTGTTGGAGACAGATGAGACTAGATGAAGTTCCTTTTCACATTGGGAGAGGGAAGTGAAAACAAAAGGGAAGTGTTGTTTTCAAATGCATTTTGCTTTTCAATTTAGTGAGATTTCTGGGATTTCCAGCCATTTTAGTAGCCAACCCGTTCCACCTGTTTTGTGAGATCCATTATTGGGAGTAGACCAATAGAATCCCTCCCACCCCAGTGTTCCAGAATCTAGGGGCCGTATGAGGCATTGTGACATCATTAGTCTCATGTGAGCATTTAACCCCGTCCTGTACAGACGGGACAGGGCAATCAATCCTGAGTGGTGACCTCAGACGCCCCCCGTTGATCCCTAGGGAATGCACTGTAATCAACCCGGGCCCCGTTGATCCCTAGGGAACACACTGTAATCAACCCGGGTCTCTATACAGCACAATAGACCACCACTCCTTTACCAACAAGGTCATACTCAGTCACACCGAACAAAACCCACCTTGTCTATACATCATCTCTGAAATATAAATGGTTCGTCTCTTTATTTCATTTTGACTTATTTCATGGTGGGAAAACCTTTGGTACTTTAAATTTTACTTTTTACTTTTGTTTCAATCTGAGACATCTGTAGTGTCCCTTTCATGACAGTCAAGACCACTGAGCCTCTCTTAGTGCTCCTGCCTGTTATTGTACTAGCCTGGTCCCAGATCAGTTTCTGCTATCATGTCAAGTCCCTACCCGCCTGTTATTGTACTAGCTTGATCCCAGATCAGTTCCTGCTATCATGTCAAGTCCCTGCCTGCCTGTTATTGTACTAGCCTGATCCCAGATCAGTTCCTGCTATCATGTCAAGTCCCTACCCACCTGTTATTGTACTAGCCTGATCCCAGATCAGTTCCTGCTATCATGTCAAGTCCCTGCATACCTGTTATTGTACTAGCCTGATCCCAGATCAGTTTCTGCTATCATGTCAAGTCCCTACCCGCCTGTTATTGTACTAGCCTGGTCCCAGATCAGTTTCTGCTATCATGTCAAGTCCCTGCATACCTGTTATTGTACTAGCCTGATCCCAGATCAGTTTCTGCTATCATGTCAAGTCCCTACCCGCCTGTTATTGTACTAGCCTGGTCCCAGATCAGTTTCTGCTATCATGTCAAGTCCCTGCATACCTGTTATTGTACTAGCCTGATCCCAGATCAGTTCCTGCTATCATGTCAAGTCCCTGCATACCTGTTATTGTACTAGCCTGATCCCAGATCAGTTTCTGCTATCATGTCAAGTCCCTACCCGCCTGTTATTGTACTATTCTGGTCCCAGATCAGTTTCTGCTATCATGTCAAGTCCCTGCATACCTGTTATTGTACTAGCCTGATCCCAGATCAGTTTCTGCTATCATGTCAAGTCCCTACCGGCCTGTTATTGTACTAGCCTGGTCCCAGATCAGTTTCTGCTATCATGTCAAGTCCCTGCATACCTGTTATTGTACTAGCCTGATCCCAGATCAGTTCCTGCTATCATGTCAAGTCCCTGCCTGCCTGTTATTGTACTAGCCTGATCCCAGATAAGTTCCTGCTATCATGTCAAGTCCCTGCCCGCCTGTTATTGTACTAGCCTGGTCCCAGATCAGTTTCTGCTATCATGTCAAGTCCCTACCCACCTGTTATTGTACTAGCCTGATCCCAGATCAGTTTCTGCTATCATGTCAAGTCCCTACCCACCTGTTATTGTACTAGCCTGATCCCCGATCAGTTCCTGCTATCATGTCAAGTCCCTGCCTGCCTGTTATTGTACTAGCCTGATCCCAGATCAGTTCCTGCTATCATGTCAAGTCCCTACCCACCTGTTATTGTACTAGCCTGATCCCAGATCAGTTTCTGCTATCATGTCAAGTCCCTACCCACCTGTTATTGTACTAGCCTGATCCCCGATCAGTTCCTGCTATCATGTCAAGTCCCTGCCTGCCTGTTATTGTACTAGCCTGATCCCAGATCAGTTCCTGCTATCATGTCAAGTCCCTACCCACCTGTTATTGTACTAGCCTGATCCCAGATCAGTTCCTGCTATCATGTCAAGTCCCTGCCTGCTTGTTATTGTACTAGCCTGATCCCAGATCAGTTCCTGCTATCATGTCAAGTCCCTGCCCGCCTGTTATTGTACTAGCCTGGTCCCAGATCAGTTCCTGCTATCATGTCAAGTCCCTGCATACCTGTTATTGTACTAGCCTGATCCCAGATCAGTTCCTGCTATCATGTCAAGTCCCTACCCACCTGTTATTGTACTAGCCTGATCCCAGATCAGTTCTTGCTATCATGTCAAGTCCCTACCCGCCTGTTATTGTACTAGCCTGATCCCAGATCAGTTCCTGCTATCATGTCAAGTCCCTACCTACCTGTTATTGTACTAGCCTGATCCCAGATCAGTTCCTGCTATCATGTCAAGTCCCTACCCACCTGTTATTGTACTAGCCTGATCCCAGATCAGTTCCTGCTAAGTCCCTACCATGCCAAACATGGAAAGGAGTGACAGAGAGTGGCATGATGGCATAAACAGACTGGCAAAATATATGTGTCATAAGGCATCACTCTGGGATGTAAAATATGTTTTACTATGATTATTAGTCGCTACGGATACGAGTAGGATCTCTGCTAAAATGTACAAGTTGACTTCATGTAAACGGTTAGAATTACTTTTCCAAGTCACTCTCCTAGCCTGCTGTTTCAAGAAGACTCCTTAGTCCATTCAACAACAAAAAGAAGGTGAATGATACATGAATAGTATATGCGTAGCTAATAGCCATGTAATTGGCTGTTAATGGCGTAGCTACACCCAGTTCAACACTAAACACCTCAGAAAGAGACATTTATCTTTTCTCTGTTTTAAAGGGGGTTTCTGGATGGCTCAGTCGTAGTAGTCTCTAAACTGACGTGTTAAAGGGGGTTTCTGGATGGCTCAGTCGTTGTAGTCTGTAAACTGACGTGTTAAAGGGGGTTTCTGGATGGCTCAGTCGTAGTAGTCTGTAAACTGACGTGTTAAAGGGGGTTTCTGGATGGCTCAGTCGTAGTAGTCTGTAAACTGACGTGTTAAAGGGGGTTTCTG
Organism: Salvelinus fontinalis; assembly: GCF_029448725.1. NCBI lineage: Eukaryota > Metazoa > Chordata > Actinopteri > Salmoniformes > Salmonidae > Salvelinus > Salvelinus fontinalis. The sequence continues at coordinate 1,132,859 of NC_074681.1, forward strand.
GATGGCTCAGTCGTAGTAGTCTGTAAACTGACGTGTTAAAGGGGGTTTCTGGATGGCTGTCGTAGTAGTCTTTAAACTGACGTGTTAAAGTTTTTTTTTGGATGGCTCAGTCGTAGTAGTCTGTAAACTGATGTGTAGTTAAGATCTGGGGTAGAAATCTGTAAACAGGTTAGCCATTGTTTGTCCAGTTAAAGGGGGTTTCTGGATGGCTCAGTCGTAGTAGTCTGTAAACTGACGTGTTAAAGGGGGTTTCTGGATGGCTCAGTCGTAGTAGTCTGTAAACTGACGTGTTAAAGGGGGTTCCTGGATGGCTCAGTCGTAGTAGCCTGGAAACTGACGTGTTAAAGGGGGTTTCTGGATGGCTCAGTCGTAGTAGTCTGTAAACTGACGTGTAAAAAGGGGGTTTCGGAATGGCTCAGTCATAGTAGTCTGTAAACTGACGTGTTAAAGGGGGTTTCTGGATGGCTCAGTCGTAGTAGCCTGTAAACTGACGTGTTAAAGGGGGTTTCTGGATGGCTCAGTCGTAGTAGTCTGTAAACTGATGTGTAGTTAAGATCTGGGGTAGAAATCTGTAAACAGGTTAGCCATTGTTTGTCCAGACATGAGTGCAGGGGAACAGAAGGGTCGAGAATAAGGGAGTGGAGTGGGTGGGTGGGCGGCTGGATGGAAATTGGATTGTGTTTTTTTTAAGTGTCCATATGGTCACCCAGCGAAAATTGACGGGGATGGAAATTGATTTATTTTAATTAAAAGCAACCACATCCAGCATGGAGAGACACTTGGAGAGCAACCTGATACTGGTAATCCACAGCTGTGGTCCCCTAGACCATCCCAGCCAGGACAACAGAGACAGGGGACCATCCCAGCCAGGACAACAGAGACAGGGGACCATCCCAGCCAGGACAACAGAGACAGGGGACCATCCCAGCCAGGACAACCGACAGGGGACCATCCCAGCCAGGACAACAGAGACAGGGGACCATCCCACCCAGGACAACAGAGACAGGGGACCATCCCAGCCAGGACAACAGAGACAGGGGACCATCCCAGCCAGGACAACAGAGACAGGGGACCATCCCAGCCAGGACAACAGAGACAGGGGACCATCCCAGCCAGGACAACAGAGACAGGGGACCATCCCAGCCAGGACAACAGAGACAGGGGACCATCCCAGCCAGGACAACAGAGACAGGGGACCATCCCAGCCAGGACAACAGAGACAGGGGACCATCCCAGCCAGGACAGCAGAGACAGGGGACCATCCCAGCCAGGACAACAGAGACAGGGGACCTTCCCAGCCAGGACCACAGAGACAGGGGACCATCCCAGCCAGGACCACAGAGACAGGGGACCATCCCAGCCAGGACAACAGAGACAGGGGACCTTCCCAGCCAGGACAACAGAGACAGGGGACCATCCCAGCCAGGACAACAGAGACAGGGGACCATCCCAGCCAGGACAACAGAGACAGGGGACCATCCCAGCCAGGACAACAGAGACAGGGGACCATCCCAGCCAGGACAACAGAGACAGGGGACCATCCCAGCCAGGACAACAGAGACAGGGGACCAACCCAGCCAGGACAACAGAGACAGGGGACCATCCCAGCCAGGACAACAGAGACAGGGGACCATCCCAGCCAGGACAACAGAGACAGGGGACCATCCCAGCCAGGACAACAGAGACAGGGGGCCAGGACAACAGAGACAGGGGACCATCCCAGCCAGGACAACAGAGACAGGGGGCCAGGACAACAGAGACAGGGGATCATCCCAGCCAGGACAACAGAGACAGGGGACCATCCCAGCCAGGACAACAGAGACAGGGGACCAACCCAGCCAGGACAACAGAGACAGGGGACCATCCCAGCCAGGACCACAGAGACAGGGGACCAGGACAACAGAGACAGGGGACCATCCCAGCCAGGACAACAGAGACAGGGGACCATCCCAGCCAGGACCACAGAGACAGGGGGCCAGGACAACAGAGACAGGGGACCATCCCAGCCAGGACAACAGAGACAGGGGGCCAGGACAACAGAGACAGGGGACCATCCCAGCCAGGACAACAGAGACAGGGGACCATCCCAGCCAGGACAACAGAGACAGGGGACCAACCCAGCCAGGACCACAGAGACAGGGGACCATCCCAGCCAGGACAACAGAGACAGGGGACCATCCCAGCCAGGACAACAGAGACAGGGGACCATCCCAGCCAGGACAACAGAGACAGGGGAAGAGAGGGATGGAGAGGGAGGTGGGGGCTTATGGGAGTGAAGCAACAGAGAGAGAGAGAGTGATGGAGAAAGACGGGGGGTGGCCAAAAGAGTGGCCAAATAACAGAGAGAGAGAGAGAGAGAGGAAGCCTTTCACGTGGCAGAGCAGCAATGTCATGGCATCGTCAGGGAGGAGAGGGGGAGTATAGGAGGGAGGAGGGTCGTCCGAGGTTAACGATGGGAGATGAATAGTTGAATTAGTCCGTTCGATAGCAGGGCAGAGAGAGGAGGAAGGAGGTACCACCCAAACCCTTCTCACTCAACCACACCGACCAACATCCTTCTCACTCAACCACACCGACCAACATCCTTCTCACTCAACCACACCGACCAACATCCTTCTCACTCAACCACACCGACCAACATCCTTCTCACTCAACCACACCGACCAACATCCTTCTCACTCAACCACACCGACCAACATCCTTCTCACTCAACCACACCGACCAACATCCTTCTCACTCAACCACACCGACCAACATCCTTCTCACTCAACCACACCGACCAACATCCTTCTCACTCAACCACACCGACCAACATCCTTCTCACTCAACCACACCGACCAACATCCTTCTCACTCAACCACACCGACCAACATCCTTCTCACTCAACCACACCGACCAACATCCTTCTCACTCAACCACACCGACCAACATCCTTCTCACTCAACCACACCGACCAACATCCTTCTCACTCAACCACACCGACCAACATCCTTCTCACTCAACCACACCGACCAACATCCTTCTCACTCAACCACACCGACCAACATCCTTCTCACTCAACCACACCGACCAACATCCTTCTCACTCAACCACACCGACCAACATCCTTCTCACTCAACCACACCGACCAACATCCTTCTCACTCAACCACACCGACCAACATCCTTCTCACTCAACCACACCGACCAACATCCTTCTCACTCAACCACACCGACCAACATCCTTCTCACTCAACCACACCGACCAACATCCTTCTCACTCAACCACACCGACCAACATCCTTCTCACTCAACCACACCGACCAACATCCTTCTCACTCAACCACACCGACCAACATCCTTCTCACTCAACCACACCGACCAACATCCTTCTCACTCAACCACACCGACCAACATCCTTCTCACTCAACCACACCGACCAACATCCTTCTCACTCAACCACACCGACCAACATCCTTCTCACTCAACCACACCGACCAACATCCTTCTCACTCAACCACACCGACCAACATCCTTCTTACAGGGAACGGAGAGAAATGGCTGAAGGGATCTGACCTGTCTCAGGTCACGTCTCTGTATAACAGTAGGTAGTCAAGCCTACACATTGAGATGTGAGAAATGGAGGCGTGTTCTCTAGGCCAGGTGTTCTTCACATTTTCAAACAGTCCATTTATATTTTCCAACGGGGCTATACATTTGGGTGAGGTTTTCTTCTCGCCTGAGTAGCCTCGTTTCACTGCCCAAAATAAAATGAAACCATCTAGTGTTCAGCAAAATAACAACACAATGTCAAATACAGGAAGCCTGGTCAAATAATTAACATCCAATCACATTAACCGTTACTCTCTCGCGGGAATTCCACTACCGGTCCGTATGTAGCCAAACATAGCTGCTGCTCATTCCGTTTGCCAGAAAATGTATTAATGGTTAAATAAAAGTAAGGCCTGCGTCAATAGAGACACATACCAGCTCTACTGGTAGTACTGCTACTACCATCAGTACTACACCTGTCACGTTCCTGACCTGTTTTCTGTTGTTTTGTATGTGTTTAGTTGGTCAGGACGTGAGCTGGGTGGGAATTCTATGTTGTGTGTCTAGTTTGTTTGTTTCTATGTCAGCCTAGTGTGGGTTCTCAATCAGAGACAGATGGTAGTCGTTGTCTCTGATTGAGACTCATATATAGGAGGCTTGTTTTGTGTTGGGATTTTGTGGGTGTTTGTTACCTGTCTCTGTGTTTGTGTTCTGCACCAGATAGGTCTGTATCGGTTTTGCACATTTGTTATTTTGTATGTTGTTTGTAGTGTTTCACTTGTTCTGGTATTAAACATGTTGAACACTAGCCGCGCTGCACTTTGGTCCTCTCCTTCACCCCTGGAAGAAAACCTTTACAACACCTGTACCTGTCGACGACACAAGTTGTTCTGCTTCCACGAGCACATCCAATGCTAGCGTCAGTAGTTCTACATGTGTTGTTAGCCCAGCTGGCATGGACACTGACAGTTGTGAATCTGATGCAGCAGAAGAGATACTAACCCCCTTACCTGGGAAAGCACCGAACAGACAGGGACGTTGGACCATCGAAGAGGTGCGAATGTTATGAGAACTACATTGATTTGGGCTTCACTTATATTGGGAGTATTGCCTTTCCTCAGCCACAGTGTGTTATGTGCAAAAGTACTTGTCTGACCGCTTGCATGATGATGAGTTTCTCACATGACTGGCCTGTCTGGGTGATGGTTTTTCTCACCTGAATGATCTGAATCTAGGAATACAGGAACTCTGCGCAACTATATTCAATGTGCGGGACAAAATTGAGGCTATGATTAAGAAGTTGGAGCTCTTCTCTGTCTGCATTAACAAGGATAACACACAGGTCTTTCCATCATTGTATGATTTTTCTGTGTGCAAATGAACTCAAGCTTGTGGACAATGTCAAATGTGATATAGCGAAGCACCTGAGTGAGTTGGGTGCGCAATTACGCAGGTACTTTCCCGAAACGGACGACACAAACAACTGGATTCGTTATCCCTTTCATGCCCTGCCTCCAGTCCACTTACCGATATCTGAACAAGAGAGCCTCAGCAAAATTGCAACAAGCAGTTCTGTGAAAATGTAATTTAATCAGAAGCCAGATTTCTGGATTGGGCTGCACTCAGAGTATCCTGCCTTGGCAAATTGCGCTGTTAAGACACTGATGCCCTTTGCAACCACGTACCTATAAGAGATTCGGATTCTCGGCAGTCACTAGCATGAAAACTAAATACAGGCACAGACTGTGTGTGGAAAAGAATGTAAGACTGAGACTCTCTCCAATACAACCCAACATTGCAGAGTTATGTGCATCCTTCAAGCACACCCTTCTCATTAACCTGTGGTGAGTTATTCACCATTTTCGATGAACAAATAAAGTTTTATATGTAAGATGGTTAAATAAAGAGCAAAATTATTAATTATTATTATATTATTATTTGTGCCCTGGTCCTATAAGAGCTCTATGTCACTTCCCATGAGCTGGGTTGTGACAAAAACTCACACTCATTCTTATGTTTAATAAATGTATCGTATAGTGTGTGTGTTGCAGGCTTACAATGATGGCAAAAAACGACATTGTAGAGTGCGCTTACCCTGGTGCTAGAGGGGGTACAGCTGGAGTGCGCTGACCCTGGTGCTAGACGGGGTACAGCTGGAGGTTGAATGTTTGAAGGGGTACGGGACTATAAACAGTTTGGAAACCACTGGTGTAGAGGATCCAGCCATTGTTTTAGAGTTGTGAATCTACACAGGTCACGAGGGGGAACAAAACACATGACGAAACTAGTATCCCGTTTCGACACACACACACCTAGGCCTACACACAACAGCAGCTTTCCATCAGGAGTAGGCTATAGCGGAAATAAAACATGTTTCCTCAATCTATGGAAAGCATGATGTTGGAAGACCACATCTAATGACAGCAATCGATTGAATCATTTCACTGCAAATAAAACAGCAAGAAACATGTCCATGTGAAGGGAAATATACCTTGACAGCCCCGTTTTGAAGGGGTACGGGACTATAAACAGTTCAGGAACCACTGCTCTGGGCCATATGCTTGTCCAAAGCGTTGGAGACACACATTTCTAGAATAAATGTAGGTTTCTTACTTTTAGTTCATCTGAATATATTTTGGACATTTGTCATGACTCGACATTCTCTCTCATATTCTCTCCTATCACAGAGGTTGAACTTTGGCTTTAGCCAGGGGGCGTACATTTGCCTTGAATGATATGAGGTTTGAAATATTTAAGGTCTTCTTGACTGCTTTAATATTTAAGTATTAAAGGTTCTCTCAGTCCTCTTCCTCACAATGACTCAATGTGTCCCAGATGACACCCTATTCCCTATTTAGTGCACTACTTGGGACAGACTGTCAGTCAATCTAACCTGGTGGATTATTCATATCGCTCTACCCCTGGTGAGAAGAAGTTTAAACATAGTCCATTTACGTGTTTTCTCAGGATGAATTCAGCTAGCTCTCGTGTAATCAGGTAGTCTCAGCCTTGTGGATAGACCAGATAATCTCAGCCCTGTGGATAGACCAGGTAATCTCAGCCCTGTGGAGAGACCAGGTAGTCTCAGCCCTGTGGAGAGACCAGGTAGTCTCAGCCCTGTGGATAGACCAGGTAGTCTCAGCCCTGTGGATAGACCAGGTAGTCTCAGCCCTGTGGATAGACCAGGTAGTCTCAGCCCTGTGGATAGACCAGGTAGTCTCAGCCCTGTGGATAGACCAGGTAGTCTCAGCCCTGTGGATAGACCAGGTAGTCTCAGCCCTGTGGAGAGACCAGGTAGTCCCAGCCCTGTGGATAGACCAGGTAGTCTCAGCCCTGTGGATAGACCAGATAATCTCAGCCCTGTGGATAGACCAGGTAGTCTCAGCCCTGTGGATAGACCAGGTAGTCTCAGCCCTGTGGATAGACCAGGTAGTCTCAGCCCTGTGGATAGACCAGGTAGTCTCAGCCCTATGGATAGACCAGGTAGTCTCAGCCCTGTGGATAGACCAGGTAGTCTCAGCCCTGTGGATAGACCAGGTAGTCTCAGCCCTGTGGATAGACCAGGTAGTCTCAGCCCTGTGGATAGACCAGGTAGTCTCAGCCCTGTGGATAGACCAGGTAGTCTCAGCCCTGTGGATAGACCAGGTAGTCTCAGCCCTGTGGAGAGACCAGGTAGTCCCAGCCCTGTGGATAGACCAGGTAGTCTCAGCCCTGTGGATAGACCAGGTAGTCTCAGCCCTGTGGAGAGACCAGGTAGTCTCAGCCCTGTGGATAGACCAGGTAGTCCCAGCCCTGTGGAGAGACCAGGTAGTCTCAGCCCTGTGGATAGACCAGGTAATCTCAGCCCTGTGGGTAGACCAGGTAATCTCAGCCCTGTGGAGAGACCAGGTAGTCTCAGCCTTGTGGAGAGACCAGGTAGTCTCAGCCCTGTGGAGAGACCATGTAGTCTCAGCCCTGTGGAGAGACCAGGTAGTCTCAGTCCTGTGGATAGACCAGGTAGTCTCAGCCCTGTGGATAGACCAGGTAGTCTCAGCCCTGTGGGTAGACCAGGTAGTCTCAGCCCTGTGGATAGACCAGGTAGTCTCAGCCCTGTGGATAGACCAATGTAGTCTCAGCCCTGTGGGTAGACCAGGTAGTCCCAGCCCTGTGGATAGACCAGGTAGTCTCAGCCCTGTGGATAGACCAATGTAGTCTCAGCCCTGTGGAGAGACCAGGTAGTCTCAGACCTATGGATAGACCAGGTAGTCTCAGCCCTGTGGATAGACCAGGTAGTCTCAGCCCTGTGGATAGACCAGGTAGTCTCAGCCCTGTGGATAGACCAGGTAGTCTCAGCCCTGTGGATAGACCAGGTAGTCTCAGCCCTGTGGATAGACCAGGTAGTCTCAGCCCTATGGATAGACCAGGTAGTCTCAGCCCTGTGGATAGACCAGGTAGTCTCAGCCCTGTGGATAGACCAGGTAGTCTCAGCCCTGTGGATAGACCAGGTAGTCTCAGCCCTGTGGATAGACCAGGTAGTCTCAGCCCTGTGGATAGACCAGGTAGTCTCAGCCCTGTGGATAGACCAGGTAGTCTCAGCCCTGTGGAGAGACCAGGTAGTCCCAGCCCTGTGGATAGACCAGGTAGTCTCAGCCCTGTGGATAGACCAGGTAGTCTCAGCCCTGTGGAGAGACCAGGTAGTCTCAGCCCTGTGGATAGACCAGGTAGTCCCAGCCCTGTGGAGAGACCAGGTAGTCTCAGCCCTGTGGATAGACCAGGTAATCTCAGCCCTGTGGGTAGACCAGGTAATCTCAGCCCTGTGGAGAGACCAGGTAGTCTCAGCCTTGTGGAGAGACCAGGTAGTCTCAGCCCTGTGGAGAGACCATGTAGTCTCAGCCCTGTGGAGAGACCAGGTAGTCTCAGTCCTGTGGATAGACCAGGTAGTCTCAGCCCTGTGGATAGACCAGGTAGTCTCAGCCCTGTGGGTAGACCAGGTAGTCTCAGCCCTGTGGATAGACCAGGTAGTCTCAGCCCTGTGGATAGACCAATGTAGTCTCAGCCCTGTGGGTAGACCAGGTAGTCCCAGCCCTGTGGATAGACCAGGTAGTCTCAGCCCTGTGGATAGACCAGGTAGTCTCAGCCCTGTGGATAGACCAGGTAGTCTCAGACCTGTGGGTAGACCAGGTAATCTCCGCCCTGTGGAGAGACCAGGTAGTCTCAGCCCTGTGGAGAGACCAGGTAGTCTCAGCCCTGTGGAGAGACCAGGTAGTCTCAGCCCTGTGGAGAGACCAGGTAGTCTCAGCCCTGTGGAGAGACCAGGTAGTCTCAGCCCTGTGGATAGACCAGGTAGTCTCAGCCCTGTGGATAGACCAGGTAGTCTCAGCCCTGTGGATAGACCAGGTAGTCCCAGCCCTGTGGAGAGACCAGGTAGTCCCAGCCCTGTGGATAGACCAGGTAGTCTCAGACACAGAGAGACTAGAGTCTATAGTTGTTCTAGGGGCATCCTCTGAGGTAATTACACAGCAAATTACACAACATTAATAATCAACAAATTACACAACATTAATTACACAGAAAATAGCCTGCGGTGAGGAACATTTTATGTGGATGGAAGCTACTGTTACCTGAGCTGTACTGGGACTATACTGTACTGTGTACACACACAACACACACACAACACACACACAACACACACACACACACACACACACACACACACACACACACACACACACACACACACACACAACACACACAACACACACAACACACACACACACACACACACACACACACACACACACACACACACACACACACACACACACACACACACACACACACACACAGTAGAGGCATACTTTTAGTTTGTTGGTTCATGTGTCCCTACAGTAGCCAACCTCTGGGCCAGGGAGAGTTTAAACTATCCACATCTTGGGACAGGGGGGCTGTGTGTGTTGGAAGCTGAATGTTAGAACAATGGCAGGGGGTCTCTGGAGAGGGAGGTCTCTTAAGGCGGGCTAATCTAGAATAGGCAAATTAAAATGATATGGTAATTGGGGGCGGACAGACGGGGACAGGCGCTCCCTCACTCTGATGGATAATCATGACGTAACCCCTAAAGGAGCCAGGGTCGGCTCCCTCACTGGTGCTACCCACCCTGTCCCCTCACTAACCCTCTATCCTGAACACCCTTCTCCCCCTACCTCTCTCCTGCCTCATTCTACATCTCTCCTGCCTCCCGCTACCTCTCTCCTGCCTCATTCTACATCTCTCCTGCCTCTCTCCTGCCTCATTCTACATCTCGCCTGCCTCCCTCTACCTCTCTCCTGCCTCCCCCTACCTCTCTCCTGCCTCATTCTACATCTCTCCTGCCTCCCCCTACCTCTCTCCTGTCTCATTCTACATCTCTCCTGCCTCCCTCTACCTCTCTCCTGCCTCCCTCTACCTCTCTCCTGCCTCATTCTACATCTCTCTTGCCTCCTCCTACCTCTCTCCTGCCTCCCCCTACCTCTCTCCTGCCTCATTCTTCATCTCTCCTGCCTCCCCCTACCTCTCTCTTGCCTCCCTCTACCTCTCTCCTGCCTCATTCTACATCTCTCCTGCCTCCTCCTACCTCTCTCCTGCCTCCCCCTACCTCTCTCCTGCCTCCCCCTACCTCTCTCCTGCCTCCCCCTACCTCTCTCCTGCCTCCCCCTACCTCTCTCCTGCCTCCCCCTACCTCTCTCCTGCCTCATTCTACCTCTCTCCTGCCTCCCCCTACCTCTCTCCTGCCTCATTCTACATCTCTCCTGCCTCCCCCTACCTCTCTCCTGCCTCCCCCTACCTCTCTCCTGCCTCCCTCTACCTCTCTCCTGCCTCCCCTCTACCTCTCTCCTGCCTCCCCCCTACCTCTCTCCTGCCTCCCCCCTACCTCTCTCCTGCCTCCCCCTACCTCTCTCCTGCCTCCCCCTACCTCCCTCCTGCCTCATTCTACATCTCTCCTGCCTCCCCCTACCTCTCTCCTGCCTCATTCTACATCTCTCCTGCCTCCCCCTACCTCTCTCCTGCCTCATTCTACATCTCTCCTGCCTCATTCTACATCTCTCCTGCCTCCCCTTACCTTTCTCCTGCCTCATTCTACATCTCTCCTGCCTCCCCCTACCTCTCTCCTGCCTCCCCCTACCTCTCTCCTGCCTCCCCCTACCTCTCTCCTGCCTCCCCCTACCTCTCTCCTGCCTCCCCCTACCTCTCTCCTGCCTCCCCCTACCTCTCTCCTGCCTCCCCCTACCTCTCTCCTGCCTCATTCTACATCTCTCCTGCCTCCCCCTACCTCTCTCCTGCCTCCCCCTACCTCTCTCCTGCCACCCCCTACCTCTCTCCTGCCTCATTCTACATCTCTCCTGCCCCCCCCTACCTCTCTCCTGCCTCATTCTACATCTCTCCTGCCTCCTCCTACCTCTCTCCTGCCTCCCCCTACCTCTCTCCTGCCTCCCCCTACCTCTCTCCTGCCTCCCCTACCTCTCTCCTGCCTCATTCTACATCTCTCCTGCCTCCCTCTACCTCTCTCCTGCCTCCCCCTACCTCTCTCCTGCCTCCCCCTACCTCTCTCCTGCCTCATTCTACATCTCTCCTGCCTCCCCCTACCTCTCTCCTGCCTCATTCTACATCTCTCCTGCCTCCCCTTACCTCTCTCCTGCCTCCCCCTACCTCTCTCCTGCCTCATTCTACATCTCTCCTGCCTCCCCCTACCTCTCTCCTGCCTCATTCTACATCTCTCCTGCCTCATTCTACATCTCTCCTGCCTCCCCTTACCTTTCTCCTGCCTCATTCTACATCTCTCCTGCCTCCCCCTACCTCTCTCCTGCCTCCCCCTACCTATCTCCTGCCTCCCCCTACCTCTCTCCTGCCTCATTCTACATCTCTCCTGCCTCCCCCTACCTCTCTCCTGCCTCCCCCTACCTCTCTCCTGCCTCCCTCTACCTCTCTCCTGCCTCATTCTACCTCTCTCCTGCCTCCCTCTACCTCTCTCCTGCCTCCCCTACCTCTCTCCTGCCTCCCCCTACCTCTCTCCTGCCTCATTCTACATCTCTCCTGCCTCCCCCTACCTCTCTCCTGCCTCATTCTACATCTCTCCTGCCTCATTCTACATCTCTCCTGCCTCCCCTTACCTTTCTCCTGCCTCATTCTACATCTCTCCTGCCTCCCCCTACCTCTCTCCTGCCTCTCCCTACCTATCTCCTGCCTCCCCCTACCTCTCTCCTGCCTCATTCTACATCTCTCCTGCCTCCCCTTACCTCTCTCCTGCCTCCCCCTACCTCTCTCCTGCCTCCCCCTACCTCTCTCCTGCCTCCCCCCTACCTCTCTCCTGCCTCCCCTACCTCTCTCCTGCCTCCCCCTACCTCTCTCCTGCCTCATTCTACATCTCTCCTGCCTCATTCTACATCTCTCCTGCCTCCCCCTACCTCTCTCCTGCCTCCCCCTACCTCTCTCCTGCCTCCCCCTACCTCTCTCCTGCCTCCCCCTACCTCTCTCCTGCCCCATTCTACATCTCTCCTGCCTCCCCCTACCTCTCTCCTGCCTCCCCCTACCTCTCTCCTGCCTCCCCCCTACCTCTCTCCTGCCTCCCCCTACCTCTCTCCTGCCTCCCCCTACCTCTCTCCTGCCTCATTCTACCTCTCTCCTGCCTCATTCTACCTCTCTCCTGCCTCATTCTACCTCTCTCCTGCCTCCCCCTACCTCTCTCCTGCCTCATTCTACATCTCTCCTGCCTCCCCTTACCTCTCTCCTGCCTCCCCCTACCTCTCTCCTGCCTCCCCCTACCTCTCTCCTGCCTCCCCCCTACCTCTCTCCTGCCTCCCCTACCTCTATCCTGCCTCCCCCTACCTCTCTCCTGCCTCATTCTACATCTCTCCTGCCTCATTCTACATCTCTCCTGCCTCCCCCTACCTCTCTCCTGCCTCCCCCTACCTCTCTCCTGCCTCCCCCTACCTCTCTCCTGCCTCCCCCTACCTCTCTCCTGCCCCATTCTACATCTCTCCTGCCTCCCCCTACCTCTCTCCTGCCTCCCCCTACCTCTCTCCTGCCTCCCCCCTACCTCTCTCCTGCCTCCCCCTACCTCTCTCCTGCCTCCCCCTACCTCTCTCCTGCCTCATTCTACCTCTCTCCTGCCTCATTCTACCTCTCTCCTGCCTCATTCTACCTCTCTCCTGCCTCCCCCTACCTCTCTCCTGCCTCATTCTACCTCTATCCTGCCTCCCCCTACCTCTCTCCTGCCTCCCCCTACCTCTCTCCTGCCTCATTCTACAAGAGGGGTTGCAACAATTGCGGCGGTTAATTTTAGATAGAGAGGGTCCAGATTGTCTAGCCCAGCTGATTTGTAGGGGTCCAGATTTTGTAGCTCTTTCAGAACATCAGCTATCTGGATTTGGGTGATGGAGAAATGGGGGAGGCTTGGGCAAGTTGCTGTGGGGGGTGCAGAGCTGTTGACCGGGGTAGGGGTAGCCAGGTGGAAAGCATGGCCAGCCTTATAAAAATGCTTATTGAAATTCTCGATTATCGTAGATTTTTGGTGGTGACAGTCTTTCCTAGCCTCAGTGCAGTGGGCAGCTGGGAGGAGGTGCTCTTATTCTCCATGAACTTTTTGGAGTTTGTGCTACAGGATGCAAATATCTGTTTGATAAAGCTAGCCGTAGCTTTCCTAACTGCCTGAGTATATTGGTTCCTGACTTCCCTGAAAAGGTGCATATCGGGGGGGGGAGGATATTCGATGCTCATGCAGAACGCCACAGGATGTTTTTGTGCAGGTCAAGGGCAGTCAAGTCTGGGGTGAACCAAAGGCTATATCTGTTCTTAGTTCTACATTTTTTGAATGGGGAATGCTTATTTAAAATGGTGAGGAAAGCACTTTTAAAGAGCAACCAGTTATCCTCTACTGACGGGATGAGGTAGATTAGAAAGGCCTGCTCGCTGAAGTGTTTCAGGGAGCGTTTGACAGTGATGAGTGGAGGTCGTTTGACTGCTGACCCATTACGGACGCAGGCAATGAGGCAGTGATCGCTGAGATCCTGGTTGAAGACAGCAGAGGTGTATTTGGAGGGCAAGTTGGTTAGGATGATATCTATGAGGCTGCCCGTGTTTATCGATTTAGGGTTGTACCTGGTGGGTTCCTTGATAATTTGTGTGAGATTGAGGGCATCTAGTTTAGATTGTAGATTGGCCGGGGTGTTAAGCATATCCCAGTTTAGGTCACCTAGCAGCACGAGCTCTGAAGATAGATGGGGGGCAGTCAATTCACATATGGTGTCCAGGGCACCGCTGGGGGCTGAGGGGGGTCTGTAACAGGCGGCAACAGTGAGAGACTTATTTCTTGAAAGGTGGATGTCTAAAAGTAGCTCGAACTGTTTGGGTACAAACCTGGATAGCATGACAGAACTCATCAGTAGACATTTGACTTGAGATTCTAGTAGGGTGAGGCCCGGTGCTGCAGACTGTTCTAGTGCCCTTGCCAATTTTGCCAAAGGGTGGGTCTTATGCTGCATCACTGTCTCACCCCACGGTCCTGTGGAAAGAAATGTGTGTTTTTTGCCCATTTTAAAAGCACGCTTGTTGTTTGTGTACACTCTCTCTCCCGTCCCCCAGGGAGTACTTAGCCTTTCCCCCAAACTCTGCAGTTAATGAGAGGGTCCAAACTAAGGTGACGGCTGCCCTTTAGCCAGACCCCTTTAACAAAGCCCCCCGTCATCTCTCTACCCCTCTTCTCCATCCCTCCATACCACCCTCCATCGGTCTACACCCCTCCATTTCTCTACACCTCTCCAACCTCCCCGCTCAACTCTCCCCCTCTCCCTTCTCCCTCCTCCCTGCACAACTCTCCCTCCTCCCCCACTCCACTCTCCCTTCACCCCCTCTCCACTCTCCCTCCTCTCCATATCCACTCTCCCTCCTCTCCATATCCACTCTCCTTCCTCCCCCTCTCCCCTCTTCTGGTTAGGGTAGGTTTTAATAGTCACAGTGGGTACAACATCTCCAATGCACTTCCTGATGAATTCACTCACTGAGTCAGCGTATACAGTGGCAAGAAAAAGTATGTGAACCCTTTGGAACTACCTGGATTTCTGCATAAATTGGTCATAACATTTTATCTGATCTTCATCTAAGTCACAACAATAGACAAACACAGTCTGCTTAAACTAATAACACACAAACAATGATACATTTTCATGTCTTTATTGAACACACCGTGTAAACATTCACAGTTTAGGGTGGAAAAAAGTATGTGAACCCCTAGGCTAATTACTTCTCCAAAAGCTAATTGGCGTCAGGAGTCAGCTCACCTGGAGTCCAATCAATGAGACGAGATTGGAGATGTTGGTTAGAGCTGCCCTGCCCTATAAAAAACACTCACAAAATTTGAGTTTTCTATTCACAAGAAGCATTGTCTGATGTGAACCAAGCCTCGAACATATGAGATCTCAGAAGACCTAAGATGAAAAATAGTTTGGCGCCCCCCAGACTATTCCGCACGAAAAGAACCAGATGTGGAGGTCCTGGGCTGGCGTGGTTACACGTGGTCTGAGGCCGGTTGGACGTACTTCCAAATTAGAGAAATTAACATTAAATTCGCTGGCAACAACTCTGTTGGAGCTTCCTACAGTCAGCAAGCCAATTTCACTCTCCCGCTAAACTTGAGCCATCTGTGGCATTGTGTTGTGTGACGAAACTGCACATTTTAGAGTGGCCTTTTATTGTCCCCCAGCACAAGGTGCACCTGTGTAATGAGCATGCTGTTTAATCAGCTTCTTGATATGCCACACCTGTCAGGTGGATGGATTATCTTGGCAAAGGAGAAATACTCACTAACAGGGATATAAACAAATTTGTGCACAACATTTGAGCAAAATAAGCTTTTTGTGTGTATGGAAAATGTCTCGCATATTTTATTTCTAGCTCATGAAACATGGGACCAACACTTTTTTTGCGTTTATATTTTTGTTCAGTATAGATAACACATTTTTTTCCCCCTAAGAGCGTAGGACCATACATATTCACAGGTCAAGTCACACAAGCGTTTCTTCTTTTGCATCTGAGTGTCTCGTTGTTGACATATTCCTTCACTTGTCGGTGTGTGATGCTGTTCTTTCGCTGTTTTCGTAAAATGACAAAGAAATTAATGCAAGCTCAATTTCTCCTGATGAATGTTAATGAGCGATTGTAAATGAACAAATTAAGAGTGTGTAGCCTCAGGACTGTATCTCTAGATTTATTCCATAACTTGGTTGGCATTTGAATGATTACATTTCCTCTCAGGACCTTGTCTTCTGTATAGTGTAATATCACAGCATTAGAAGCATTTGGCTTTGAATATTTTGATTTCTTCACATCCGTTGCACATCTATTAGCCTACTTGTTACACGGTGTTGTTTTAGCCACGATGCCTCCGTGTCTGAGTCATGTTCAGGGAATTGCCCTGGTGACAGTGATGTGACTCCAACCAACCACCCCATTGTGCTTCCGTCTAGGAGTTATTCAACTAGATAAACAACATAGACATCTAACTATTACACTAGATAAACAACATACACATCTAACTATTCCACTAGATAAACAACATACACATCTAACTATTCCACTAGATAAACATCTAACTATTACACTAGATAAACAACATAGACATCTAACTATTACACTAGATAAACATCTAACTATTACACTAGATAAACAACATAGACATCTAACTATTACACTAGATAAACATCATACACATCTAACTATTACACTAGATAAACAACATACACATCTAACTATTACACTAGATAAACATCTAACTATTACACTAGATAAACAACATACACAT
>NC_074681.1:1151699-1156699 GCF_029448725.1 Salvelinus fontinalis
GTTATGAATCCTCCAACCCCATTAGTTATGAATCCTCCAACCCCATTAGTTATGAATCCTCCAACCCCATTAGCTATGAATCCTCCAACCACATTAGCTATGAATCCTCCAACCCCATTAGCTATGAATAGCTCCAACCCCATTAGTTATGAATCCTCCAACCCCATTAGTTATGAATCCTTCAACCCCATTAGTTATGAATCCTCCAACCCCATTAGCTATGAATCCTCCAACCCCATTAGTTATGAATCCTTCAACCCCATTAGCTATGAATCCTCCAATGCCATTAGCTATGAATCCTTCAACCCCATTAGCTATGAATCCTCCAACCCCATTAGCTATGAATCCTCCAACCCCATTAGCTATGAATCCTCCAACCCCATTAGTTATGAATCCTCCAACCCCATTAGCTATGAATCCTCCAACCCCATTAGCTATGAATCCTCCAACCCCATTAGTTATGAATCCTCCAACCCCATTAGCTATGAATCCTCCAACCCCATTAGCTATGAATCCTCCAACCCCATTAGTTATGAATCCTCCAACCCCATTAGCTATCAATCCTCCAACCCCATTAGCTATGAAGGCATTGGCTATGGATGAGCCCACCCCAGCGATTGGCTAACTGGAAATCACTTAAGCGTATTAAATCCCGATGATATACTACTGTACATACAGTGGGTTCAGAAAGTATTCACATTTTGTTATGTTACAGCCTTATTCTAATATATATATATATATATATATTTTAAATGCCCTCATCAATATCCCATAATGACAAAGCAACAGTTTTTACAATTTTATTTCTGCAAATGTATTAAAAATGAATAACTGAAATATTACATTTACATAAGTATTCAGACTTTACTCAGTACTTTGTTGAAGCACCTTTAGCAGCAATTACAGCCTATAGTCTTCTTGGGTATGATGCTACAAGCTTGGCACACCTGTATTTGGGGAGTTTCTCCCATTCTTCTCTGCAGATCCTCAAGTTCTGTCAAGTTGGATGGGGAGCGTTGCTGCACAGCTATTTTCAGGTCTCTCCAGAGATGTTCGATTGTGTTCAAGTCCAGGCTCTGGCTGGGCCAATCAAGAACATTCAGCGACTTGTCCCGAAGCCACTCCTGTGGTGTCTTGACTGTGTGCTTAGGGTCGTTGTCCTGTTGGAAGGTGAACCTTCGCCCCAGTCTGAGGTCCTGAGCGCTCTGTAGCAGGTTTTCATCAAGGATCTCTCTGTACTTTGCTCCGTTCATCTGTCCCTCGATCCTGACTAGTCTCCCAGTCCCTGCCGCTGAAAAACATCCCCACAGCATGATACTGCTACCTCCATGCTTCACCGTAGGGGTGGTGCCAGTTTTCCTCCAGACGTGACGCTTGGCATTCAGGCCAAAGAGTTCAATCTTGGGTTCATCAGACTAGAGAATCTTGTTTTTCATGGTCTGATTGTCTTTCGGTGCCATTTGGCAAAATCCAAGCAGGCTGTCTTACACCACGCTGACCATGGCCCTTCTCCCGCGATTGCACAGTTTGGCCGGGCGGCCAGCTCTAGGAAGAGTCTTGGTGGTTCCAAACTTCTTCCATTTAAGAATGATGGAGGCCACTGTGTTCTTGGGGAACTTCAATGCTGCAGACATTTTTTGGTAACCTTCTTTGCCTCAACACAGTCCTGTCTCAGAGCTCTATGGACAATTCCTTCGATCTCATGGCTTGATTTTTGCTCTGACATGCACTGTCAACTGTGGTACCTTATATAGACAGGTGTGTGCCTTTCCAAATCATGTCCAATCAATTCAATTTACCACAGGTGGACTCCAATTATGTTGTAGGAACATATCAAGGAGGATCAATGGAAACAGGATGCACCTGAGCTCAATTTCGAATCTCATAGCAAAGGGTCTAAATAATTATGTAAATAAGCTATTTCAGTTTGACATTTTTTATACATTTGCAAAAATGTCTAACAACCTGTTTTTGCTCTGTCATTATGGGGTATTGTGTGTAGATTGATGAGGACAAAATATAATTTCATCCATTTTAGAATAAGCATGTAACGTAACTAAATGTAGAAAAAGTGAAGGGGTCTGAATACTTTCTGAATGCACTATAAATGACTTAAATATATTACCTGTACATTTTCCCTTCAGAACAATTAGCCTGTAGTCATTAAGTGAGGTTGTCGTCCGTTCTTCCAATTCATAATAAGCTTTTAAAGGATGAAAGCTAAAA
The DNA here is from genome assembly GCF_029448725.1 of Salvelinus fontinalis. NCBI lineage: Eukaryota > Metazoa > Chordata > Actinopteri > Salmoniformes > Salmonidae > Salvelinus > Salvelinus fontinalis. The sequence goes on from NC_074681.1 coordinate 1,153,926, forward strand.
GGCCATTACATTAATGTTACTCACACTCATACAGGGAAAGAAAGGATGATGGGTAATTGCGCTCAGAGTTTGTTCTTCTTCTGTCTTAAATAATTCACTGAAAGCCGAAGGGGGGCTTGATACAAACCTTTCTGTCTTCATGGTCCAAGAGAGAGGAGCTTCAGGTTTGATGTAGATTTTTCTCTCGTTCATTAAATCTATTATTTGTTTTAATTGATATCCTATTAATGCCTAACCTTTTGGATAGAGAGCCACACAGGATATAAGATTGATCAAATTAGTTTATACCCTGAACAAAAATATAAACGCAACATGTAAAATGCTGGTCATATGGTGCCTGAGCTGAATTGTTTCAAACTGGAACAAGCTGGGGGGGGGGGGGGGGGTCAAACTGCAACAAATGTGACAAAGCAATTAACTTTTCGTCCTTAATACAAAGTGTTATGTTTGGGGCAAATCCAATACAACACATTACTATATGGAGAGTAAAATTTTTACATTTAAATTTAAATTTTGTTCACTACATTTTTACAAATATTTAATAGTTTTTAATCAAATATCTTTAGGTATGTCTGACACTGGCGTCTTCCAATCAATGTTAAAATCACCCCAAATGAATAGTTCAGATTTAGCATATTTAGATAGTAATTCAAATAAATTGTTAAGAGAACATCAGGGAGCCGAGGGAGGGCGAGAGGGCTGAGTGTCAGCTGGGTATTAGGACCAAGGCCCACGTTAAGAACAAGACAATCAAACAGCTTAGGGACTGAGGTACCAAGAGACACAAAAACATTTCAATTGTCCTTTTATCAATATAGCAACCCTCCCACCTCTGACAATTCTGTCCAATCTGTAAACACTATAACCAGGCAGAGAGACATCCGAGTCCAGCACAGAATAATAAACCACGTTTCAGAAATGACCAGAATGTCCATGTTGGATTGAGAAGTTAGAATTTCAATCAAATCTGTCTTTGAAATCAAACTTCTGGCATTTTCATGAACAAATCCAATACCTCAGCTGTGGGATTTCAGGTCAGATGGAGTCTCTAATTCAAGCGTACTATCATCAGCGTGCTACTATCATTTAGGCTCCTGAGTGGTGCAGTGGTCTAAGGCATCTCAGTGCTAGAGGTGACACTACAGACCCTGGTTCGATCCCGGTCTGTATCACAACCGGCCGTGATCGGGAGTCCCATAGGGCGGCGCACAATTTGCCCCAGCGTCATCCGGGTTAGGGGAGGGTTTGGCCGGGGTACGCCGTCATTGTAAAATAAGAATGTGTTCTTAACTGACTTGCCTAGTTAAATAAAGGTTAAATAAACAAATAAAGTAGGTAACCCCTTTTTGAAAATACCTTTGGATTGGTTTGAATTGGTATTGGTACAAGATAGTCTAGACCTGAAGCATTGGGCCTGTGTCTGGAGCGAAGATGTGGGTTAAAACACGAGTCTGAGGGTGACCTGTTGGGTGACCTGTTGGGTGACCTGTTGGGTGACCTGTTGGGTGACCTGTTGGGTGACCTGTTGGGTGACCTGTTGGGTGACCTGTTGGGTTACCTGTTGGGTGACCTGTTGGGTTACCTGTTGGGTTACATGTTGGGTGACCTGTTGGGTTACATGTTGGGTTACCTGTTGGGTTACATGTTGGGTTACCTGTTGGGTTACCTGTTGGGTGACCTGTTGGGTTACATGTTGGGTTACCTGTTGGGTTACATGTTGGGTGACCTGTTGGGTTACATGTTGGGTTACCTGTTGGGTTACCTGTTGGGTTACATGTTGGGTTACCTGTTGGGTTACCTGTTGGGTTACCTGTTTGGGTTACCTGTTTGGGTTACCTGTTTGGGTTACCTGTTGGGTTACCTGTTTGGGTTACCTGTTGGGTTACCTGTTGGGTTACATGTTGGGTTGGTTACCTGTTTGGGTTACCTGTTGGGTTACCTGTTGGGTTACCTGTTTGGGTTACCTGTTTGGGTTACCTGTTTGGGTTACCTGTTGGGTTACCTGTTGGGTTACCTGTTTGGGTTACCTGTTTGGTTACTGTTTGGTTACTATTTGGTTACTGTTTGGTTACTGTTTGGGTTACCTGTTGGGTGACCTGTTGGGTTACCTGTTGGGTTACATGTTGGGTTACCTGTTTGGGTTACCTGTTGGGTTACCTGTTTGGGTGACCTGTTGGGTGACCTGTTGGGTGACCTGTTGGGTGACCTGTTGGGTGACCTGTTGGGTTACATGTTGGGTTACCTGTTGGGTTACATGTTGGGTTACCTGTTGGGTGACCTGTTGGGTGACCTGTTGGGTTACATGTTGGGTGACCTGTTGGGTGACCTGTTGGGTGACATGTTGGGTGACCTGTTGGGTGACCTGTTGGGTGACCTGTTGGGTTACCTGTTGGGTTACCTGTTGGGTTACCTGTTGGGTTACCTGTTTGGGTTACCTGTTTGGGTTACCTGTTGGGTTACCTGTTGGGTTACCTGTTTGGGTTACCTGTTTGGTTACCTGTTGGGTTACATGTTGGGTTGGTTACCTGTTTGGGTTACCTGTTGGGTTACCTGTTGGGTTACCTGTTTGGGTTACCTGTTTGGGTTACCTGTTGGGTTACCTGTTGGGTTACCTGTTGGGTTACCTGTTTGGGTTACCTGTTTGGTTACTGTTTGGTTACTATTTGGTTACTGTTTGGTTACTGTTTGGGTTACCTGTTGGGTGACCTGTTGGGTTACCTGTTGGGTTACCTGTTTGGGTTACCTGTTGGGTTACCTGTTTGGGTGACCTGTTT